>NC_065529.1:46561300-46565619 GCF_006386435.1 Epinephelus moara | reverse complement strand
CTGTGCCAAATTTCACATGGATTGACCAAGTCAGAGAGGAGAAAAACGTGGAACAGACACACACACAGACAGAGTTTTCGTTATTATATAGTAAGATGATGCTAGAATCGATCCTCAAAATAAGAAAAAGTAAAAGTAGTGGTCCTGTTGTATCAATACTTTGGTATAATTACGTCCACCCCTCTACAATCTGCTCAAGACACACGCAGTGACCTGGTATAAAGCAAAAAAATGAAGCAGAGGAAACCAGCAAGCCTGTTTCTGTCTTAACTTACAAATATATTTCTAATACACAAACCAACCCGGTCATCAAAATCAAAAATCTGGTGTTTGGTTGGTGACTTCCGGCGTGAGACACTGACGAAAAAAAGCCATCCTTTTACGTCAACATGATACGCAGCCGGTTGCTGTTATTGTTTAATGATGCCCTGCTGCGTCAGGGGGAAACGTGGCGGGACAACAATGAAAGTTAAGGTGGCAGAAGTCCAATTAGGAAGGGCGGGAGGGGTGGTGGATGTTTCCAGCAACCACTGACATTCACCTGGGAGATGTTCGTTTGCTGTTGAAGGAAAAAAATGTCAATTTGTGGTGTTGTACCAACATAGTGTGTTTATTTTGAAAGAGGCTGTATGTGAACTTTACATTTCCTGTGAAGACAGAAGTGTGTTTGGAAGACAGTCAATGCATGTAACTGACAGGACATCCCAAAACGTGGAAAGTCCATGTGTGTAACACTTTGCTCCAAATTAAGTTGCAGTGAAACAAATCAAACCCTCCACTTATAAATAATAAGGATCAGAGAGGAAGTACTTTAATGACAACATTACAATTTCTGTCATGTTTGCAGAAATATCGCCGTACGTGTCTTGTGTCTGGTTCTTCGCTTGTTTCTTAACAAAAGACCTCATTATTGTGGTGCGTCTGGTGGGGGATTTAGCCGGCAGGCCAATCAGCGTCTCCTTAACGAAGCATTATCCGGTTGGCTGAGCTCCTGTTCTGCTACTCGCTCATTAAACGCTCTAAGTCACTGATTTTTTTCTCCTTAGAAACAGACGTCAAATCTCCTCGTTGCTTTATTTAAGGGACAAACACATTCTCAAAAACATTCTGTCGCACACACTATTTCACTTCACCCAACAAACGCACTCATAGTCTCCGTCATTCAAACCACACCGCTCTCATTAAAAGCTTCAAAGTGAAATGTCACTGTTTCTTTCTCTCCATTCTTTTTGTCTTCAGTTTTCTCCTTTTCTCCTCTGTCCTCCCTCATCTCTTCCCTCCTCATTACCTCTTTTAAGAATAAAAACTTTTGCTTCCTTGCTTTCTGTCGTCACTCATGTTGTATTCTTTCCACCTCAATATTCTCTCAATCTCTTTTCCCCATTTCACTTCTCTTTCTCTCTCTCGGGATAAACACATGCCCTCTGGAATGTGTTTATCCCAGCTCACCTCCTGGTTGTTGGGTCACTACGCTTGACTGCTCGCCTGCTTGTCCTCCTCCTCCTCCTGCTACTCAAGCTTCCCCCCTTTCTTGACCATGAGGCCATGTCCAGTCTGACATTTTGTATCAAAAACACAGCCCTCTCATTCATTTCAATGAGACTACTGTGTTCACTCAGGGTCCTGAGGCAGAGACCTCCTGCTAAAAATCACTCAGGGTCATCAAGCAAAAAAGTTGCACGGCTCAACTCCTGCCAAAACAAAATGCAAAGTCATCCAGCTGGACCGGCAAGTCGAACTTGTGCAGGTGCACCTTCATTATGGATTACTTTGTAATGTAAATAATACAACTCTACTGTTTACCTCAAGATCATCAGGATAAAGTTTTTGCGGCTGTAATAACTTTTCAGAGTTGTAAAATTCTGCCTCTCAGGATTAGAAACCGCTGTGCAGTTTTGGTGCTTTATAAGCCTTCTGACTTATTGATTTCCTGGATTATATCTCAGCAGCCTGTTGCATTTATTTTCAATGTGCTGTTATTTTCTGTGATTTGACCTGTCTCTGCTTTTCTCCCCTCAGCCTCAGCTTCATCTCTCGTTGCATTCTCCCCTTTATTTCTGTTTTCTGTCCTCTTACAGAGTTTCCCAACACTTTCTGTGACTTGGCATTCATATCCTTTGCCAAGGCTGGATTACCTACCAGGGAAGGTGGGCAACTGCCTCAGGAACCCAAAAGTAAGGACTGAGTGATTATCTGCCTGGCCAATTATCAGGCCGGATATTCAGCATATTTATGATGATCAGAATGGTTATTTTTTCTCATCTGATAGCCAATAAAATAAATGCAGTAAGGACCACTTCAGTCAAAGAAAAACTTTATATCCATTTGCAGTATCATATTTGGTGGTATGGCTCTGTTCTGGGGCCTCTCTGCCTTTCCTCAGGCCTACACAGAAAGCCTAAGGCACAGAGAGCACACCTCTCTGCCCTTCCATGCGCATAGAGGAAAGCCTGAGGCAGAGAGAGATTGGTTGCATAGAAAGGAATCATGTGATTTATCAGCTGACTCCCTTCCATCAATTAGCTGCTCCATCAGTTGACTTGACTGTTTGCAATCTGCTTGGGCCCAAGAACAAAGAATACCTGAGATCTCAGGGAAAAAAGTACCCAATAAAATATAATTCTCCGTAGTTAGGTTCCTTTTTTGATTTGATTTTTACTGCTGCTAGGAACAGCACAGCATCCACCTATCAGCATCCTGACAAGATGAAGGCATTCTCGAGCAGCGGAGATGATCTGGATGGCAGAAGGAACAGCTCCTCTATGTCACTGATGAAATCGTCCCTCAAAAAAACAGCCTACACACGAGTGTGCAGAGGAATTATCATGCAGTCTGAATTTCCTAATTTCATTGTCCATCACTTGAATTTACATGTATTAAGTCTGCATTCACACAGAATTAAACCATTTCAATACTATTAAGGAACAGTGGGGAATTGGAGTGATGGAAAATAACCTGGGTTACACTTTCACACGTGACTCAGAACAAACAACAGCTGAGAATCAGGGAGTGCTGGATGCTGAGGCAGGGAGTAAACTGAGCTGATGTTTTAAGTATGTGAAGAGAGGGGTGAATCAAGCTCACTGTCTGAATGTGGTTTGTCTGACTCAGAAATGAAAGATGAGCAGTGATTTTTTATCAGTACCACAAGAACGCATTCTTGCTAAAGAAACGCTGTGCAAATTAGCACAAGAAAGACGCTTTGCTTGGACAGTTTAACAGCAACAAATTCTGGGAGCAGAGATGATGAATGAAAGAAGCAAAGATGATGAATGAAAGAATAACTTAATGTCACTTAAATTGGACTTGAAGCTCCAGTGTGAGGGATTTGAGCCTGATTAAATGGCAGAGAATCCTGCAGAGAACGTTGCTATTCCAGCATTGGCAACAAGTGTCTATGCTGCAAAACAACCAAAAAAGGAAGACTGACTTATCAGAAAGAGTCTAAAATAGAGTCTGACAAGAAACAAAATATAACGTGTCACTGTCGGTGAAGTATTTCAGAGATGGAAAGAAAATAGTACTAATAGTTTAACCTTCTGCTAACTGGAGCTAAAGGCTCGTGGCTGTGGCTTCACCTTCACCTATATCTAGCTAACGTTAGCTAAATCCTCGACTCACAGTTTGTTGCTACAGACTATTTTACCAGGAGGAGACCGACAGCTCCAGAGACAGACCTCCATTCAGCAGCCGCAGCAGCCCGAAACCAGCAAGCACAAACCCCAGCTCTAAGACACCGGAAAGCCCCGACTCCCTGGCAGAACTTTCTGTTGCTGCTGTTACACAGGTTAGACCAGGCGCTGCTGTTGGCCACCAGCCCACTGTGACACCTAGCGCTGGGGGGTTTGCGCTGTCTGAATTCAGACTGTTCTCACAAAATTTTCAGAAGGTTTTTTATGAAAAGCAATGCACCTAAGTTTGTACATATCCCACATATTTGAAAGGCTGCAATCACATGACCAATGCATGACAACAGTTAACAAGGAAGCAGTCCCGAGTTCTTGTCAGGAGGCAGGTTGGAGTGGTGGATGGAGCACAAAAAAAAAGAACTTTTCCCTGGAGTCGCGTGTTCGGGTCCATGTGAACTTTGAATGAACTTAAAGTAATTTTAAGGTACATCCTCACTATGTTTCTTTTCCTAAACCTAACCACAGTAACTTTAATTGCCTGAAACTAACCTCTGCAAATCTTACTATATAATGACGAAAACTCTCTCTGTGGGTGTCTTTGTGTCTGTTCCACGTTTTTCTCCTCACTGACTTGGTCAATCCATGTGAAATTTGGCACAGTGGTAGAGGGTCATGGGAGGATGTGAATGA
>NC_065529.1:46549732-46561171 GCF_006386435.1 Epinephelus moara | reverse complement strand
CTGGAGAAATTTAACTCTAATTGGCAACTGGGTGGCGCTATAACAACAGAAAAATGCTTAAAAATGGCTAAAATGCGACCCATCGCTGTGGCTGCAATCATACTATCAAATTCACAAAATGCGACCCATCGCTGTGGCTGCAATCATACTATCAAATTCACAAAATCTCTGTCTGAATACACTGCTTTTCTTAATGGGTTCAGTTGACTATTAAATCTGCAATTTCCTATGACCTGTATCCCAAACACACACCATGTGAAACTGTACATGGGCAACTGTGCACTCAATGGGTATGGACTAGTTTACATTAATTATGTAGTTGACTGAAGGTCTGTCTTCGAGCTGCTGTTCACTCTTCTGCCAACAAAACAGTCCACAGCGGTGGGGAACAAGGCGGAGGGACCGTGAGGTGGCTAGTAGCTAAGTCTTGTGTCATTTGTGGTCTGATAAACAGCGAGAGCATGGCAAGATGGAGTAAGATTAAAAAATTAATGTATGGGCAACAAGGGTTACTGTATGAAGCATATGCATGTGCCCGTGGTTGTCTAGTGGGAGGGGCCCTTTTTTTTTTGCCATTTTACAAATTTCTGCCTACCTCAGCTTTAAATCAAAGGCTGGAAGACATTAAAACACTTTGTAGAGCTGAGGGGAATTGACCCCTTTCAGATTACACATGCTCATAGTCGGCTGTACGTCTAAAGATATGACAGGATCCAGTTTCTAAAACAGCAGCGTGGAGCTTGTTTTCCTTACATTTTATAATTTGCTTCATATCTTTTTGGAAACAGATGCAGAAGCAAACGCGAGTGATAAATGTTTACAGACTGTGAGAATGCCAGATGGAGTATAAAGAAGTGCAGTAAGTGATTAGTTTTCTTGTGTAACAGGCAGAGAGATAAACACGAGGCAATCCAGAGTGAGAATATATTGTTTGGAAAGTAAACCGACAGTGAGAAGGATTAATGCAGTGAGATCAGGATGTGTGCACACACATACACACTGGAGCACACGTACTGTATCAAACAGTGAGAGCACAGCATTCTTCTTCCTGTTGTTGCAGTATTGATAGAAAGAGACGTCATGTCCACCCTGGTATTGATGGACAGTTAACTGGTAATGCTGTCTAATGTTCTCCCTGTCCATCTGCCTGGAAGCTTTCTTCACTGTCTTACAGAAGCATTTATTCCACTCTGAATGCTATTTGGTGGATGCTTTTATCCAGAGAGAGTGAGTGTGCCCTGCGTGCAGTTGTACTGGTAAGAGTCAACCACGTGGGAACTTTGAACCCCGGTCATGTTAATAACCAATTCATGGACCTCGCAAATTCATAGTAAATATCAGTGCTGGCAGATTTAGGCTTGTCTTGAGCGTACTGCTGCAGCCCAGCTATCAGGAGAAAAAATTATTGTGGTTTTCTGCAAACCATGGACATTTACCATCAAGTAGGTATAACTGCAGGTGGAGCAGTTACATGAACCACCTGTTAGCTAAATGACTCACCACCATACCTACACATAGGTCCACAATCAGCCTTCTTTGTCCTTGGCCTGGAAGCAAAAGCCCTAATGAAAATGCTAAGTTAGCAATTAGCTAGCTATGAAATATTATGTCAAAAGAGATGTGTTCAAGGTCAGGGTAAGGGTAGTAGGAAGGCTACATCTTGTTACTTATGCTAATGATAAGTTAGCGATTAGCTGGCTATGAATTATTATGTTAAAAGAGAGGTGGTTAAGGTAAAGTCAAGGGTAATGGGAAGGCTGCATCTCATTAAGTGCAGTTCAGACCATAGGATTGTGATGAGATGAGTTTTGCAATGTTCTAAAAACCTGCTGGTTCACACCAGTGTAACTAGATGAGTGTATCAGTGTCAGTGTATCATCTCTATGCAACAACTCTCTGTACTTCTGTTCTGATTTGCAGCTTTTCAGGCTTATTTTGTCGCTGAATATAATTTGTAGCTTCTTAAAATATGAATGAGGATAGTGATAGTGAGATACCACAGTTGAAATGTAAAGTTTCAATGTATCCGCTACACAATAGCGTCCAAATGTGTTGCATCTGTGGTTTGCAGGAACGTACGATGCCAACACTTATTCTGGCGATTAGGTTCACTGCTGCCCTAAAAATATCCTCTCACTGCATTACCAGGTGCTCAGTGTGTATATACTGTAATTTAAAATCAATAAATCAAGACTCCAGCTCATGTTTAATTCCTTTCTAATGGCTGAGTTTATCTGGCCAAGCAAAGTATTTCCTTACATTATGATTCTGCGGGTTACCACAGATGGAAGATGACAGCACAAACTGTGCTATTTGTTTGGCTGCAGAGGTCAAATTACAAGCTTGTATCTCAATACAAGACTTAATTGACTAAGCAGTATGCCTGCTGTTTCATTTTCATTTCTGTGTAAGACAGAGTGGACTGTTTTGTTAGTTCAGGGGCCATACAGCCCAATTTGATCTCAGATGGGCTGGAGCAATAAAACCATCCACAAGAACCTATAAGTACCATCACCACCAATATATTCCCTTTGTTTTGAGTAAATAATTACAAGTACATTCTGTAAATGTTCATCATTTTACAAAACAGATGAACAGCCTGAGATATCTTAAGAAAAATAAGTGCAATTTCAACAGTATGTCTCAGTTTTTCCTCATTCAGTCAGTCTACTTCTCACTGTCATTACATGTGCATTTATCCACACATTTACAGATACAGGTTCTTTTGAACTGAAGCTGCTGATTGACAATATTTTGCGCAATGTTCAATATCTTAAAACGTGGCCACAATAAGGCCTCTAGTTTCCCGGCACGGCGCAGGGTGGTGAACCCCACGCAGAGCTAGTTTCGAGCAGCGCAACCCGAGGCGCGCTCAGTTTGGTAGTTTGGCAGACCGAGGTGCGCTGAGATGGGTGTGGCGGCGCAGCAGGAAGAGGTGTTGACAGATCCAGTTTGGCGCAGTGACAGTTTTGTGCCAAAAGGCTTCGCCGAAGGTGCGCTAAAAGCTCGCCAGCTGAAACCAGGTCTACTGTCAACGCAGGCGGAGCGCAGCCGGTGTAGTGGAAGTTTGGCTGACCGGCGGACAGTGCGCACATGTCACCAAAACCTCACAGGCAGGTTTCCAGAATGTCAGGCATTAACAATGCAATAAATACCCACTATTCAATGCAGCTATCTGCAATCAGCACATTAATGTGTCTCTATATCGACTGTCCCGTCACATCTGATGTCAGATCAAAGGGGTTTGGCACCGTTTGGCACCGTTTGGCACGTTTGGCACGTTTGGCACGCGTAATGGAAACCCAACCTGATTTGATTAACACAGCTGCAAACTAATGAGTTCACATCCCTCTCAGCCAACCACAAACAGCCACAGCATCAGATAGGGAGTATATATTCAGCATCTGTCATCTTAGAAAAGTCAAAAGAAAAGAAACAGAGTGAGACTGCGAGAGAGAAAGAGAGAGCGCGCGCGCACGAGAGAAACGCAACATTGATTTACAATTGTGGTGACCTCCTCCCAGGCTACCTTTGCATCATCAGCCCGTGGAGGTCTGCTCGCAGTTCCGTATATTCGGACACTGCGAGCTTGGACCTCCCGGACCAAAACATCAGTTTCCTCCTGGGAGAAGTTTGGCCGTCTGACGCTGCTGCTCTCTTCTGCCATGGCGAATTGAGTAAACTCTCATTACGCCTTCGCGCGGCGCATTTAAGGGCGAGGAGAGGGGCTCATTTGATTGGTGTGATGTGTGTAAAACCCACTCCACGCCTTCTCTGCTCCCTCTTTCCGACTTGCGCAGGTAGGAGGGATGGAGGTGGGAAAGAGGAGTAGCTGCGCCAGCGCGCACGGTGTGCCAAACTTGCAAAATCCGCCTGGCCACACCCAGTTGGCGAAGCGCAGGTGCGCTGCGCCTCCGCCTCCGCCTCCGCCTCCGCCTCGCCCGGTCTGCAAAACTAGAGCCCTAAGTATTCACTGGTCAGGGTGGAAAAGCCTGTGTAGCAGAATTTTACATGATGTAAGTAACGCATTGTTTAACTTGCTCCTGAAACCTGGCACCTCTTAGTCGAGCCCGGTCTCACTCCGAAGTTGTCGAAATCCGGCGCTTGGGCAGTGACTTGCGATGTCAGAAACCAATTAAAAAAGGTGTCCTTTAACATCGTCATGATGTGCAGCCGGTTGCCATTATAGTTTTAACGGTGCCCAGCAGCATCAGTGGCAAAGGCTGCGGGACAAGGATTAGAATCCAAGTTTTGAAAGAGACTGTATGTAAACGGAAAATTTCCTGTGAAAAGATCTCGAAAGAAGACAATGCACGAAACAGACAGAACTTGATGCGGTGTCCCAGAACATCAACGACTAACACACCCAGGGTACCTTTCACATCATATGTGGACGTGGAAAGTCCATGACCAAATGTCAATATGTGACGAGGTCGGAGTGAGAATGTGTTGCTAAAGCCTAGTTCACATTACACGATTGTCACCCTGATTTTGCGTCGCAGGGACTATCGTAATCTTTTGAGTGTTCATACCTGGCGACGTGTGTTTCTGTCAGCGGGAGCCTCGCCAACTGTGTTACGACCTGTGTATGCACACCACAAGATTTCTCCACCGACCCCTCGCCGACAGAGCCCCAGATAACGCGGTGATGTCACCAAACTTGGAGACGACACATCGTAAAGGCATGGATATTCTTTATTATCCTGGGTCCAAACACAACGCGCTCCCCGTGATCCTGTGGACGCCACCATTGTTGTTGTTGCTTGCCGGCCGGCTTGTCAGTGTTGCCAGATCTTGGGAGAGAAACAAGCAACCAGGGCTATGGAAGCAAGCCCAAAAGAGGCGACTATCATGCGTTTAAATAACTTATTAGACGGGTATATATAGAGGAAGGTGATGTTTAGAGAGCAAGCCCAAATAAGCAACTCCACTTTAGAAACAAGCCCAAAGTCGCGGCTAATAACCAGACCTGGCAACCCTGCGGCTTGTCCTCCTCACATTTCTTCCATCCTCCTGCGTGCTGACGTGGGACGTATCCCGCCTCTCATTGGCTGATGCTCTTTGTCAGTTGTGTCAGACTTCTCCAGTTTTCTACCATGCCAGATATCCAGTCCCAGTCACAGACGAGGGGGCGACTTGCTCTTAGGCTTGTTCACACATGAGGACTCGTCGTGGCAGACTATCTGCCGATTCACCTTCGACCCAAGGTGGCTCTCAAGATCCTCTGCAACGTCAAAAAATAATGTGAACTAGGCTTAAGTCTCGTGACCAAGCAAGCTGGATTAGCTGTCCCACAGGCCGTATGTTTGACACCCCTGCTCTACACAGGTGTCTTTATGTATTGCTTCATAATAAAGAGGTTTGGGTTTTTTTCATGTCAAAAAAGAGATGACTTTCTCACTGAGAAACGAAGCAGCTTTGACAGGAACCAACAGCTCAGCTGTTATTTTCAATAACACAACAATAACGAATACAGCGTCACAACAATAACGCCACACACGTGTCACAGAGGCCTCGGAGACTCTTTCGAGAGGGACGTCTCTCAGATCAGATCAGATGTGATTTTCCAGAGAGGACGGTGAGGGCAAGCTGAAGGATATGAGCTAACAGATGGTTGGCATGGAAACAAGGCATCTTCAGAGCCCAGGGAGACCCTGCATCGTACTCCTGACAGACAAGATCCCAGGGCTGACAGCCCGGATAATGCTGACACACAGATGGGATGAGAGGCAGAGCACAGTGTTGTTGATTATCCTGCTGTCATTAGAACGCTTTGCTTTGTGTCTGTGATCGTTCTGAAGGAGGTCCTTGCAAAATGTGTAGTAAACCACTCGAAGCCAAAAGATGTCACTGTGACAAAATAATCTAAGTTAAGTTCATTTAAGTTTGAAGAAGATATACAGAAGCCTAATTATGAGTGAGACAAGCTTGTGACTGAAAAGTTGCTGTACATTCTTCCTCCCTTAACAGCATCACGTAGGTCACACTTAAAGGTCCAGTGTGCAGGATTTACAAGGGCATTCATCGGTAGTAACAGAATATAATATTCAAACTATGTTAACATGAGTTCCCCTGAAAACAGGGACTGTTGTGTTTTTGTTACCTTAGAATGAGCCGTTTATATGAAGGGGGTGCTCTTTCACAGAATGGACAAATCAAACCAACACATTCTCACTCTCAACTTGTTAAACACTGACGCTTGGTTTGTGGCCTGTCGCATCAATACATGATGTGGTAGGTTCCCCGACAGCATCAGTTTTGGACGTTTAGAGATGGTGCATCAGTTTATGTTCTTCATGCATTTCAAAACAAAAAGTAGAATTCCCCCCCAGAGGGGGAATTCAATGAAAACCCACACATGCACAAACAGGACCTATACATGCATTAAATGGAGAGATGTCAGAGTGGGGGCTTCAGAGCCTTGCTCAAGGGCACATCGACAGTGCCTAGGAGGGGAACTGGCACTTTTCCAGCTACCAATCCACATTTCATACTTGTTACTTGTTACTGAAGCTGCATTCCCGAGCAGATACAAGCAGCTGAAATGAGTTTCCTCCATAGGGTAGCTGGGCTCAGCCTTAGAGATAGGGTAAGGGGTTCAGACATCTCAAGGGAGCTCTCGGAGTAGAGCTGCTGCTCCTTCGGGTCGAAAGGGCTCAGTTGAGGTGGTTCGGGCATCTGATTAGGATGCTTCCTGTGTGCCTCCTGTTAGAGGTTTTCCAGGCACGTCCAACTGGTCAAAGGCCTCGGGGCAGACCCAGTACATGCTGGAGGGATTATATATCTTATCCGGCCTGGGAACACCTCGGGGTCCCCCAGGAGGAGCTGGAGAGCAGTGCCAGGAAAACAACGTCTTGAGTACTTTGCTCAGCCTGCTGCCCCCACAACCCCACCCTGGATAAATGGATGAAAAAGGATGGATGGGTTTAGAAAATATTTTGATCTGCTTCATTTTTTGACCTTCGTATAGTCTTCTCCTGCTTTGTGGGCATCAGTTATTGTAGTTTTCAGAGTGCTAGGCGGCTGTTTAAAGGAGCCCATGTCTGCTGATTGTTGGGACAAGGTTTCAGGGGTCAGAGTGTTTATAAACCTTTGAAATTTGCATCACCAGGCTTTTCCTAACGATGACTGTGAACAAGCCAGAGCCCTAACAAGCTAATCATGTTCTGAGACCCTGATAAAAGTTGTCCAAGAGCTCAAATGTCTTGTGGTGCCCAAAATTTTGCATGGTGCTCCTTTCCTTTTTTTCACTCTATAATTGTACAAAACAAAAATAATACAGTAATCTTGCTTAAAATGTTGAAAAGCACGTTCCATCTTTCACTTAATGCCTTTTGGAGATCAGTTCATCTTCTACTACTGAGAAACAACCTCTGTGTCTGAGAAACATGACCTCTGTTTTGGGGTTGCACAAGGCAGCTGCCTTGGTCCATTATTATTCTTACTGTACATGCTGCCACTTGGTGACATCATTAGAGAACACAATGTCTGTTTCCATAGTTACGCGGATGACACGCAACTGTATATTTCTGCTGAACCACACAATGCTGCAGCCAAAAACTCCCTTACTACCTTTCTTTTGGCAATAATAAATGGATGAGCAATAATTTCTTAAAGTTAAATGAAGGCAAAAGTGAAATCTAAAACAAAAAGAAAAATGCTGTTTAGTAATCTGGGGAATTTACCTCCCTGGATTAAATCCGAGGTTACAAGTCTTAGCGTGATCCTTGACTCAGACCTAAGCTTCAAGTCCCACGTTAACAAGATGACGAAAACATAATTTTTCCACCTCAGAAACACAGCTAAGGTACGACCATTCCGAAATGAAAAAGATGCTGAGAATTTGATTCATGCCTTTATTTCAAGCTGACTTGACTACTGTAATACACTTTTTACTGGCCTCCCAAAAAAGGAGATTTCAGCTCTTTCAAAATTCTGCACCTTGGCTATTAACCAGAACCAAGAGGAGAGAGCATATCAGGTCTGAGCTGCTCTGCACTGGCTTCCTGTTACATTTAGAATTGACTTTAAGCTCCTCCTCCTCGTATACAAATCCCTAAATGGGCTTGGGCCAAGCTACATTGCTAACTCCCTTGTTAACTCTTTGCCTCCGAGAACACTGAGATCATCTGCTGCTGGTTTATTGGAGGTTCCCAGCAACAGCCGGAAGAAGATCAGGGATGCATCGTTTGTCAATTACGTTCCAAAACTATGGAACACACTACCAATAGATATCAGGGAAGCTAGCCCTCTAAAAATCTACACTCAGTGCCTATACTGCCCTTCTTGTAAAGCACTTTGTGCTGCATTTCTTGTATGAAAAGTTCTATATAAATAAAGTTTATTATACTTACTTACAGTAAATTAAATTTTGACCAAGGGTGCCCAAACTTCTGCATGCCACTGTATAGCCGACATTATGTTAACATATTTCTCCTCCATTGTTGTCGTCATTCAGCACTTGTACATGTAAGATGTGATGATTGATTTTTGTGTCAGGCTATTTGTCCCGCCCTTTTCCCACTGATTTAACAGCTGGGTAAAAAGTGTCAATACCTTTTGCAGCATTTTACCCAAAGTTGAACATTTTTCAACTCTCGTCAACCAGAAAAAATGCCAAATGTGCAGGATAGATGCCCAGCGCTGCGTCACGCTGCTGGCGTTTGTAGCACAGTGTAAATATGCAGAGCTCCCACTGTTAAGAATTACCAAAATACGCAGGCACTTGTCGGCATCTTACACATGTTGTTGTTCTTTTTCTTTTGGCATTTTAATGGCAGACTACAACATTTATAGGCGTATATACTGCCCCATCAGCTCTGGAGGAGTTGCATCCCTAGTAAAACTGCCCATTGGTCCGACAGCCCATTGTTCCGACCATATTAAACCCATTGTTCCGACCATATTAAACCCATTGTTCCGACCATATTAAACCCATTGTTCCGAAGTCCCGTTATTCCGAAATCATCATGATGCCCTGTGGTTAAGGTCTGGTTAGGTTTAGGCACAAAAACCACTTGGTTAGGGTCAGGAAAGATCATGGTGTGGGTTAAAATGAAAAAGAAAGTGACAAACACATAAGCCGTGAGACTGCTTCACCTCAAGCCTTTCCCAGCTGACCCAGAGCCGGTCGCAGCGCACCATCAAGGTACAAATACGCCCGCCGGGAGCTGTTCAGCACCGCGGACCGTCAGACATGGACCCGTAACTACAGTACTGGAAAAAAACAAACACTGTCACATTTTCAGAATTTTGGCATCAACTTTATACTTTTAAGTGTCGGCTCTCATGACATCCCCAACATGAAAAGAAAACTAAGCAAACATAGTATACTACTGTATGTCACAGAGCTACGTGAAGTCCAAGTTAAACCCAGACTGGGTGTTCAATCAGTCACTCAGTTTGAGTTTGCCCTGAGCACTCAGTGAGTGTGTCTGGAGGTTCCCCTGTCCCAGTGAGTGACAGCCAGCATGACCAATATGACCAGTATATCTGTGTGTGTAAACTCTTCAGTGCCCCGCTGTCCCATTAATAGAGACAGAGTCACAGCCCTGAGCATCGCCTTCAGCTATAGATAGACGACGGACGGGCCAAGAGAGGCAGCTGCACACAAGAGCTCTTACAGTAAAGAGGGGGACGTGAGGTGTTTTTGTGTCTGCAGCTTTACAGAAAGACATCAGGCCCGAGGAGGCTGCACGGGAAATCTCATAAATTGTTTACACGAGAATGATGTTGTACCATAAATGGTTAAAAGTGTAATGTTTATTTTATTATAGTGACTTTGGGTGAGAGGTGGGGAACATCCTGCACAGTTCATCAGACACACACACTAAATTTATACACCTTTGATAAGAGTAAAAGAAAAAACATCCGCAGACACTGGCTAAAGACAACAAGCTTTGCATACCGGCATCACATGAGTAATGAAGAGGCTTAAAAAATATTAAAAATGGAGCTCATTGAGGCATGTGATAAACTGCATGTTTAGTCCCTTATTTAGTTATTTCCACTCCAGCACCATGTGATGGTTTCCAGAAACAGCTGATGCAATATCGGAGCATTTTTGTATTTCTCATCATTGCAGGAGAAAGGAAAGAGTGAAGGAGAGAGGAATAGTAGGGAACAGAGAGAGGTGATGGAGACATGAAGCCAAGGAGGGAGGTTAGGGAGCCAGATGAGTAGGGAGGAGACAGGAAGGAAAGGAAAGAAGGGAGGAAGGAGGGAAATACTTAACGGTGTTATCAGGATCAGTCGGATGTGGCTGGACGTACGTGATGACAGAAGGGAGTGTATGTTACTGTGAGGAAACCAGTGTGATGGGGAGGTAAAGTTCTGGGAAAGGTTGCTGTTCATGTTGTTGGGACTAACAATCGTGACGAGACTATAAAAAAAAAACAGAAGTTTGACTCGTGATGTTTTCACACTTCTGTCGAGGTCACGTAACAGTTCTGTTATGCAGGAAGGAGAGAGAACAGAGGTGAAGAGGGAAAAGACAGACCCAAACAAAACAACACTTTCTTATCAAGTTGTTCCTGGGATCTCTTTTATGGGAGAGACCTGAGAACAAATGGCATATTTACAGCATCACAAGACAGCTCAGTCACAGAGCAGTCAGCACACACACACAGACAAACATTAAAAATATCAGCAAGTTGAAACTTTAAGTCCCTCAGAGAAGAGACTGTCTCTAACTCCCACAATGAGGTACACAGTACTGAAGACCAGACATCCCCAGAACACACTCGGTATAAGGAACTCTTAAAGCCGACCTATTCTGTGATCGGGTAATTAGCTCGATGCAGCATGTCTTGACAGCTTAGATAGCCTGGCCTTATTAATGAAAACACAGATATGCAGACGCCTTCTGACTTTTTCAGTTACAACAGTGAGCCTGATAGCTTTGTTATGTTAGCTATGAATCAAATGTGGCAATAGGTATGGAGACATACATTTTGTCTTTTGTTTAGAACAACAGTGATTAAATGCGTATGGCCTAGTTTGGCATAAAAGATAGTACTGCAGCACGAAAAAATGAACTTAAATAAATGTTAATGTATCGAGTAAATAGCAGAAGTGCTTGTATTGATCCTCTCCACCTGTTCTCTGTGATCAGTCAACTTGTTTCAGGCATTTTTGGAAATTATTGCCTGTATATTGAAAGAATAAATAATAAGGCAGGTCACTGCTAAAGACTGTTCATAATTATATATATATCTATATATCTTACTCAATCCATGTGAAATTGGGCACAGAGGTAGAGGGTCATGGGAGGATGAGAATGAAGCAATATTACATCAATTGGCCAAAGGGGGGCGCTATAGCAACCGACTGAAATTGCAAACTTTGAATGGGCATATCTCATGCCCCGTATGTCGTAGAGACATGAAACTTTGCACAGAGATGCCTCTCCTCATGAGGAACAAATTTGCCTCAAGAACC
>NC_065529.1:46537251-46549318 GCF_006386435.1 Epinephelus moara | reverse complement strand
ACATGACGTATCATCTGAAACATGGAAGTAGCTACATGCCCATTAGCCCACAGCGTCATTAACAGGCGGCTCGCTCAGTGTGTGACGTGCACTTGTAGATAAAATATAGGCCTATATTAATGAAGGTTCATTAGTACGGTTTTGTATTTCTCTGTAATGTAGCAGTGGACAGCTGAGTAAGAGAAGATGTTCACAGCCAGTTTTTTAAGACATAAATATTACACATTAGTAACATCAACATGACTGAGACTTGCTCTTATCTCTGTTCTGCAAAGAATGTTTCAGGCTCTAGTGTTGTTGTAAATCAGTCAGAGATGTGCTGCATGTTGGTGGGAGGTGTTAAGAGCTGCCGGAGGGAGGAAGGACGGAGGGGAAGCTGACAATAAATCTGCCCCCCTCCGCCCCACCTGCCGCTCCCCACTGTGTGTCACTGTGTGCTGGATGCCTGTCATGCTCTCTGCATGGTGGCAGAGACAAATCTGGTGGAGAATGCCACGGGTTCAGTTCCAGCAGCATTATTTTCCATCCACACATTCCTCTGAGCAGTGCTAGAAAGCTGCGGGCACTGCTGCTGTCATGGGAAATGTGCTGGAGACAAACTGACAGTCACATTCACTAAGAAATAAACTCACGACAGTGGTGGATGTCGGCCTTTTTATCCTATAGCAACTCTTACTGAGGCTTGATCCCTGTTGTGTTTGTGCTGGTGTATAATATTTTGGTGTCTTATGTCACGACTCAAATTGCTGTGAGCTGGAATGAGCTAGAAACACGAAACTTTGCCCAATAACTGGAAATATGTGGAAATGCTTCACAAGCAATATGATCTAAATCTGCCGCATGGTGCCGCTGTTATTAACGCCCAGAAATGTTATTTTCAAAAGGCCATGCTCCGCACACCGTAAGTCATATTGACTTGAAATTTGGCACACACATGCAGCTCACTATGCTCTATAAAAAAAGCCTCTGAGACAATAAAGGCCACATGATGGATTCTCTGCTTATTTGCATAATTTTGACTCAATCAAAACCAGATTTGGTTTATGGCCTTGTGGGACAGAAATACACATTTCTGTTACAAATGAGCAAGATCAGTCAAAAAACATGGCCGCCATTAACGAGACACCTCGCCCAAGGACAGGGCTGAGGCCATGACTCAAACCTTGTCTCACTCCAAAGTAGTCACTTCAAGCGTAAGACACTGGCAAAAAAAGCTCAGTGGACACATCTGGTACTGACATATGAACATAGAGACCAAGTTTTGTTGAATTCTGATACAAGGGGGGCAAATGGCGGGATTTTGAGTGTGCTGTTATCAAAATGCTGCATGCATTGTAATGGTGGTACAAGTGTGATCGTCTCACTCCTTTAGACACAACTAAACAAGCTGAAGTAACTCTGCTCAGCCTTGTGAAGCTGAAAACCTGCTTGTTGTGCCTGTGGCTTTAATTTTGAGCAACTGAGCTGCTACTTTCTGTTGGCTGAGAAAGACCTTGAACCCAGAATTGCTGCTTGTGGCTATATTTTTGCGCCTCTCTACCTTTGCAATCTTCTCCGATCCGAGACACCTCCACGTTCACTCTGTTCCTCTGATGCCCACTTACTCTCGACTCCCCCTCCAGGCTCTGTACTATGGGTGACCAGTGTTGCTGGCCCTAATCTGTGGGAATGCCCTTCCTCAGGGTTTGTGTCAATGCATGTTGGTTTCTTAATTTAAATCGCAACTGATAACTCATCTCCTAAGAATAGGCTCTCCTGGTGTTGCAGCATACGCTTTACAGAGAGGTCCTTTTAACTTAATGTTCATGTCATTACTCTTGTTACTTTTTGAATATACTAACTGTCTTACTTGGTTTTGTAAAGTGTCCTTGGGTGTCCTGAAAGACACTTATAAATAAAATGTATTATTATTATTATTATATTTTACTTTAATATTGTAACATTTATTTCTGGTTCCTGGAAATGTTGCCTCTTTGACAAATAATTAAATCAGGACACGCATGTTTTTCTTCTTCAGCATTACGACCGTTTTTAGTATCAGGACAGGACAGAATCAATTTAATTTCATCTGCTCTCCAACATTACAAGTAATGCTTTTCCTGTATATTTTTTTGTCCATCTTACACAAACATTAAACCAAAGTTAAACCAGAAAAACATGGAAAAAAGAAAGGAAAAACATTTCTTATCATTTGGGTGAATGGATCCTTCATATCTAAGTCCAATCCTGACGGATATTCTGTGTGTTAAAGTCGATCTCTGAGTGTTTTTGCACAGTGAGCGGCAGCCTATCTTTGCCTGAGCCTGCAGTTTGAGCTCCGTGCAACAACCCTCACATGATTTTCCTCATACATTTAATTGCCCACCTCCCACTGGAATGTTAATCCTGTTCCAATGAGTGTTAAATCTGCAAATGCTGAAGTTTGCAGCACTGATTGGAAACTAATTGGAATGCATGAAATATTAAATGTCACAGCAGAGGGGCTCTGAAAAATTAGGAGCATTTTTTGAGGAAACTTTTTGAGTCAAAACTTTCACTGTCAGTGAAATACAGTTTTCTCTAAATTTGGATTTTAAATGGTTTAAGCTTCTATTGCTGGAAATGCATTTTAAAGAAATGCAAAATGTGCAGACACACACGAAAAGCATTTAAAACATTTCACCATCACCATTTCACAGGGTCCGCTGTGTGTTTACAGCCCAAACCTCCTCAAATAGCACAACCTGACCCCGACAGACAGCGTGTGACTGATAAGGCGGAGGTGACAGAACTTTTTTATAGCAAAGTTCACAACCTTCAGTTTACTATGCAACAAGCTGCATCACTGCTTAAAGATAAAACGTCTCTGGGCTACAACATGGACACAGAAGTGAGGAGGGAGAAACAATACATGTTTTCTAAGAGATTCATTTTAAAGGAATATGTCACTCACAAAATCACCATTTGTATAGCAATTATTCACCACGTGTTGCCTTGAATTCGTGAACAAAAAGTTTTATCGCATGCCTTTAGAGTGAACGGAGAATCCAAAAAAGGCAACATTCTTCATGAATTGAAGGAAATGTGGATCAGGGAACAGCAAAAGTATATCAGCTCTAACTATATGAAAACATCCATTTAGAAACTCTCACACAACTCATGCATTAAAGTCCAAGTCTCGTTTATCCAGTCATTTACTCAAAACTTCCGAAACACATGCATTTCTGTCCAAACGTTATGATTTAAAACACGTTATAACAAAAGGCTCATGTACAGACAAGTCTGTGCGTGTGCATTTAAAAAAAAACTTTGCTCAAGTAGAGCTCATAGTCTGCATGTGCTCAATCAGTCCCTTCAGAAAATCGTGATCTTACAATCGCAATAATTAACACAAAAAGTCCACAATATTTGCGGGGGCTTGCAATTTTTCAAAAGTCCCGTGATTTTTCCGCATTTTTCGGCTGACCGGAAGTCGGCGTGCATGCGTCATCAGACGCGTCATCGAATCGCGCTAATGGCATTGCAGTATGGAGAAACGCTCTGTATTGACATAAGAATTTGCACTGTTTAAATGCATACAATATGTGTTGAATGTATTAAAATGTTATGTTTACAGAAGATGTAGCTTACATGTTGTTTTACAGTCACATTAGCCATGTTTCCATCAGCCTGTTTAGATGCACATCTAGAAGTATCGCATCGGAAAATTATGATGGAAACGCCAAAATTCGAATTAAAATGCCCTGATTCGCACAAACTAAAATACGCTCGCTTTAGCCGGGTTTTGGTTGATTCGAAAAAATGTTGATTCGCAAAACGGGGGATGGAAACAGTTATGTTCGAATTAAGTCTGACGTAGTGCACCTCTTTCCATGGTGATATCCACACTCCGGGTCGGGAAGGCGGTAATGCATTTACATTCCCTCTAATCATTTCTGCACCTTGTGAAAATACTATCTTTGTACCTCTTTTTAAACTGTCTGATATCTTTACTTTGTTTGATTTTTTCACCCAGTGTGTTCCACAAAATCAACTGAAACACACAGACTTGTCAAAGTGGTGAGAAATCAACGTTGTTTCTAATTTAATGTACCTCCTAAGTTATACCTACCTCTCTTTCCAAGAACATTTTTTGTATGTTGAGAGGTAGTTGGAAGGTCAATAATAGTGTCCTCAGCTTTTCAGTCAGATCCACTCCTGGCTCATCCATAGCAACGACCTCTCACCCAAATGTGGTCATTTCTGGCTCCAAAATTACAAGATGGCAGCAGCCAAAATGCCGAACTTGGTGGTGGAGGTGTTTAACATTGTACCGCTTTAGCAAAAATGTATGTGTCTGGGAAGAACTGAGTACAGGACTGCATTGGGATTGGGAACCTGTGGGACCCAACATAAATCTCACTGTGGGTGAGAGCAAGTAGTCAAACAAACAAACAAACAAAAACAAAAACATACAGGTCCTGGAAATTAATTAACAAGATGTGAATAGGTGAAGTGGAAAAGACGATAAAAGCAGGACATTACATTACAAAAAAAAGCAAGGCAAGTCAGACATTTGGAATTTCTCAGGAATATATAATACAGATAATTATAATAATAATAACACTGAATCTCAGACACACCTGAATAGCTATAATTTTGGATGTAATTAGGAACTAGAACATAATCTGACTACTAACTAATGGCTGCTTGCTTATCTTTCTTAACATCACAGTCAAATAAGTGTTTTCCTTGTGGGACGGGTGAAGACTCAATCTATTGATAATCAGTCTGTTGTGCAGGCATGTATGGTCAGAACATTTGAAAGTTGTGTGAGAGTTTCTTAAAAATATTTGATATAGTTTTGCTGTTGTTAAATGCAGACCCTGATTACTTAGATTTATCAGGAATATTTGCCTTTTTTGGATTCTTGTCTCATCGTGGAAGCATTTGAGAAAAACAAATTCAAGGTAACACACAGCAAGTAACTGATATCCAAATTGACATTTTACAGGTGAATTATTCTTTTAACTTTTGAAATGTTGCAAAAAGAGAGTATACACACAGGTTGCCTGGATGTTAAAAAGTCATCTTGTCTCTGAGTGTCTGGATTTTGGTTATATGTAACAATAAAATGCACTTGGCAACAATCAAACTGTGTCATATAACTGTTTCTTAGATTGAAACATGAGAGAGACAGCAGTGCAACATCTAGAAGTCGCGAATTAATATTGTACAAACAACATTTTAGGGGATATTAAGCAACATTTTCTAACGTGATATAAACTATCAGGTGCATGGATTTGATCCATTATCCATTTTACAAACAGTTATCCAACTTGTTTTAGTGAATTTACAGGAGGATTTTTATGATATTGGAAACACTACACTTAAATGAAGCTTTATTAGCTGTAAAAATGCTGTATATGAATTTGGGGAAAAATCGCAATTTCTTCTGGGGAGAAATTAGTGAAGTGACGAAGAGAGTGGCCTGTTGGACAAGGCACTGTATTATACTGATTGTGTACATTTATATGGTGCTCTCAGGGGAATTAAACCTTAAATCAACCTGTACACACACCTTTGCAGTGCGCGCTGCCTTTTCCCTGAGATTTGAGCCCTTTTTAAAGAATCAGCAGATCAGAAGCTGCACGGCAGTGTATCTGATTACTCACTGTATTGTAAATATTACAGTGTGACTGCAAGATAAACGTCTGGTCACCTCACTCTGTCCTTTGTCACTGGCACAGAGGTGAGACACGACGTCATGTAGAATTGTGGGCCCTGTTTAAATAATCTATAGTGCATGATCTGAAGTGCATTTAGGGAGTGTCCAACTCCTTATATGGTGCATAATCTGGGTGTAAAGGGGTTGTATTTATTCCCTTTATTCATCATAGGTGTGTTTTGGGCGTAACGTGAATTCATCTCACATTCTCTTTAAAAGCCAGGTGTGCCTGCACCTGTCGTATTGCTATTTACATGGCGGATTCAGCAAATGGAGAAGCGAGTGGTTTTCTGCTGAGTGTAATGCAGTAAGAGCAGTTACGTTGCTGCAGCAAATAAACAGGAAACAGCAAAACTTTTAGCTTCTGAAATGATGAGTGAAGTTACATTGTTCGTTCTGTGTAAATGTGCACAGCATCTCTCTTTATGTGGAGTCAGACAGCAGCTCTGCTCTGATCTCTGCTGTGTTCAAATTTAACAGAATGTAATTAATATTTTCCTCATTAATGATGGATTGTTTCACCCACCTGCAACCCATCCATGTGTCTGTCTGTAACAAGCAGAGTGTACGTGTGTTGTGAACCCACCTATATGGGTGTATCTTACCATCTGAATAATGTGCCCTGTAAATGGCAGGAACCTACGATGCCATTTTGACTTTAGATCAGTTTTTGTTGGTCAATAGCTCAGTCGCTTCCTGCTGCCTCAAAATAGCAATATGCCAACAATTCACCTGACCACAACTAATTTTAAGACCTACACACACAGATGAGCACAAGTACTTACACAACGTGGGTGATGGCCGTGAAAATGACAACTGCATTGGTTTGAAAGTACCAAGGACAGTTACGCTGTGTGCCAGGTGTAAGATAGTACCCAGATCCCTCTACCTGGGACCTATAAGATTCTTACAAAGAAACAGTAAAAGTCAGCTTTGGAAAATACTGGGTATAACCACAGCTGTATAAAATAATGGACATAGCTACCAGGACGTCAGTAATTGGTTTGTGGACTATTGTTTTGATGCCTTGAGTTTGGCATTTTGGATATTTGGAGACAGAAGTGACCATAGTTGAACGAGAAGGTGGAGCTAACCCTAACACTAGCTGTTAGCTTGGTTAGCACAGTGCATTAACAGCTATGGCTAACTGTGTTAATACTAATGCAAATATTTGCTTGAAAAAAACCGTCAAGACAAAATTAAAAGAAAACTGAACATCCGACTTCGTAGAGTCTCTTTTAGCACGACCAAACGCTGAACAAGACTTGCTTAAGCCACCACAATGTTACAATTATCTTTCATGAACTGAAAACAGACTGAAATAGTGAGGGCTATGGCTACACCTATATTCAGTCAATCTGGGGTGATACCATGACAAGCGGCAACCTTTGAGGCTGAAAAATGACGCTAATAAGGAAGTCCCAAAAACTGCAGTTCATCAAATGGCAACTTGAGGCAGGCTCCAAAACAGAGTGAATGCCCAAAGACCTCCATGTTAAAATGCCCAGCCTTAAGGCAGATATAAGCATGTTTGCAGCCTGGTACAAAAAACAGTTTCCGTTTCTATAGTAAATTTCAACATTCATGACATCTGTATGGGATGTAGAAATTTTTTTTTATAACTCACCCGTTTCCTTTTTATTAAGACCTGAAGTTGCACATATTTAAGGGCAGGGCCCCTTGGGTGACAGGCTGTCTGTGAGGCATCACCACAGTCTGTGAGTCAGACCCACCCCTTGATCCTCTACAGCTCAACCCTCTCATCCAAATATGGTCACTTCTGGCTCCAAAAATCTCATCTATTATCTTAGATGTAAATATTGCATGTTTCTTTCAGATAAAACACATTTTTGACTTGTGAATGAGTCAATGGAATTTCTTGCAATAATGAAAAAATACTGGCAATCATGTCGGCCTGGCACAAACCACATGTTTTGGACAGCTGTGAAGTGACAGAATGTCCCAGCATCATGGTTCTTATATTGCCAGATTCCAGAGAGTCTCCCCTCTTCATATATGGCAGAATATGTCATTTTCCAACTTGCTATGCTGAGATACATGTAAAAATGTAAGAATTTAGTCACACGGATTTGTTTTTTTCATTGATATAAAAATTAATATAACTGACAACTGACAGATGAAGAGAAGTACTTCCTGCTAAAGAATAAGTGGTTCAAACATAATTATAAATACCCACAAACAAAGTTTGGTGACAGGCAATTTCGCTATAGTATGAAGTGGGAAGAGAAACATGATAAGATGGGATTAATCTAACATGATGTGTGTAGTTCTTTATAGATGTAGCCTCTTAATTTGGCTGTCAAAGTACACCAGATTGAAGGCTTTTGATATATAATTGACAAAAATTTCTGACCCCCCCACGTGCATCATGACTAAATGACCTCGGTATTTCAAAAATCCTGCGTACAGCCCTGCTTACCAGACCTTTCTCAAGAAAAGAAAGGTCTGGCTGGGCCGACTCTCACTTTAAGATTGGAGAAAAAAAAGCCCCGGCTTTTTTAATTTTTTTCAACCAATCACAATCATTCTGGGCGGTGCCACAGCAACGGTGCGCTTGCAAAAATATTGCCGGGGGGAAACAGGTTTTGGTGTAACACGCCCACAAAAATATCGCCTACAGGACGCGAACCATGGCAGAAAAATGGCTACATCCCCGCAAGATCAAACACCGCAAAAGTTAGTAAAGGACGTGTTGAAAACTACTACACAACCGGAGGTGGTAGGGCGGGACTTCAGCTGGAGGCTCGTTCCGCTCAATGAGAGGCTGATCTATGCAGCGAACTTCCGCCCACTCAGGCTACTCTTGTACTGGCTTCATTTTTCAGCTGCAGAGGTTGCTGCTTTGGTAGCAAAAGTCATGTTAATGTAATAACAACAAGGAGGTAGTGATGTGATGTTGACATCATTATTACATATTACATATTGTGTAAATATGTATCAAAATCTCATGGATCCACCAAACTAAAGAACCATTCCAAACAGTACTGAATATAAAACCAGGCCAGGCCGTTTAGTTTTGGAATGTGATGTCCCTCTGCCTCCAAACATTGAGCTCAGCTTTTGAGACGTCACATCTCATGACTTCACTTGACAAACTAGAATCCATCAGATACAGTGGAACACTAGTTTATGCTGCCTGAGTGGTTGTTGAGCTACCAGTCGACACTTGGACTGAATCTGACTGAAACCAATAACAATGGACTCTTACAGTCACCTAGTTTCATGCAAAAAAATGTGTCTGACAACAGCTGCTGCTGAGAAGTTGTCAAACAACAAACTACAAACCCTTTAGAGCCGCCTCTCAAGACTACAGGTGGTAAGTTTATGGTACTCTGGAAATAGATTTTGGGTGGAGTAGCATTTCAACATGCCACCATTGTGCACCTGTCATATAAAATGAATAGTTAGATAAGTGCTTGTTACTCAGAGCAAAGTTTCTAATTTAAAGTTTTAAGAATACACTGTATGGAAAGTGTTGCAACCATTGGAAATGATGCTGGGTGAAATATAATTTTATTTTAAAACTTAATTATCTTTGAAAAACAACAGATTGTGCCTGAATTTATTAATTAATTGATCATGTCTGGTACAAGAACATGTTCTCAGCACTGTAAAGTCCACATACATCACATCTATAAAGGCAGAAGCAAACGATAAAATAAAGTGGCAATGACAATATGAAAAAAGACACATCATGAGAGTTAATCTGTCTCTACTTTAGTACTGTGACAGGCTCAAAAACACATTTTTGATCCTACTTAATGAAAGGATGGCAGGAGAAATATTCCCTCTTGGTTGTCCATTGTCCAACGCACCCAATATAAAGTTTTTTGTTGCCCTAAGTAGGCTCAATCTCACAGCAGCTCTAAGACTGATCCTAGTTTATGAAATAAATCTTCAACGTAACCCTTCTCAAGGTTGTTTATGATTCCTTTTCTCCAGCATGCATCGTCGATGAGCACAGAGTGGGTACTGCGTGCGTTTCACAGCGGGGTCGGCCCTAAACAAAAATGCTACAAGAGACAATAACAGTGTGACCTCGACCTCCACAGCACACACACAACCACAAAGCCCCTGAGTTAAAGCTACTTTCACTATGACCACGTCAGTATTTTCACACAGGAGACAGAGAGGCTGCCGTGAACAGAATTAGAGAACAAAAGCAAAGAGCTGAAATAAAAAAGAAGAAGTCAAACAAGGAAATAAAACTGATCTGCTGATCGGAGCTGTAAGAGTCTTGTTGTGTTAACCATGTGGGGAACAGACGAAGGAAAATCTGTGAGGATGTCAAGTTGACAGAGCCAACAATCAAGAGAGGAAAATTACAAAATTAGGGACAGCGGAGCAGAGCACCATGAGCTGCCCACGTGTGCTCTGAGCAAAACTGAAAATAGAAGCACAGACGCATTCAGACACATACAAATTACGTAATATACTGACCTTTCGTGCTACATCATAATTTGAATTAACACGCATGGAGGGCCAGAAGCTCTGCGGCTTATTTATCGTGGGACAGCGGGTTAAAAGAGACTCGTTGCTCACTGAACCTTAGGCGTTGTGCACAACAAACTTCAAATGACTAAATTCAGATTTCCGGCCTGCTCGCGGCACTGATGCCCCATCGGTATTTTGCAGCAGTGTCTTTTTTGGGTGTGTGTTTTGCTGTGTTACGTAGTTATTCATAGTTAAGATGAGGCCAGACAACATTATGAAAGTGAGATGGCCCAGGTTTGATCCATTTTGACAAACATTGTCATGTAAAACGCTACTCTTTTACTCAAGCATGCACATGCAGATGCAAATGGATGCATTCATAAATGTGGCTGATGTGATTCACAAACCTGCTGATGGTTTCATTCTACAGACTCTTTCAGGACCGACGTCATTTCATTGCTGGAGGCAAAACACGACTCACCACCACAGGGCTGTAGGCTACATGGGAGTCTTAAAATGTCATCTTGTTGTGTTATTGGGAGCCAGAATAGAAGTCATGGCTCAAAACTTAAATTATATCACATACCAGCCGCCACTGCCCGTCAACTAAAGCAAAGTCAGCTATGGTTAAATGTGATAAGACCAAAGGACTGGACGGATCATCAAAACTGCTCACATATGCAACTGTACAACCAGAAACCAGCGGAGCAACTTCAACTTTACACCAGAAACCCGTGTAGCAATGTCAGCTGGAAAACCAGAAACCAGTGGAGCAACATCAACTGGACAACCAGAAACCAGCGGAGCAGCTTCTAATTGTACAACCAGAAACCAGTGGAATAACTTAAACTGTACAACTGGAAACCAGCAGAGCAACTTCAACTGGACAATCAGAAACCAGCAGAGCAACATCACCTGAATGATCAGAAATCGATGGAGTATCATCAAGTCTATGACCGGAAACCAGGGGAGATACTTCAACTGTACAACTAGAAACTAGCCGAGCAACGTCAACTGTACAACTAGAAACCAGTGCAGCAATGTCGGCTGTATAACCAGAAACCAGCGGAGCAACGTCACTAGTATAATCAGAAATTGATGGAGCAACGTCAACTCCATGAATGAAAGCCAGGGGAGATACTTCAACTCTAAAATAGCAGAGCAATGTCAACTGTGCAACCGGAAACCACCGGAGCCAGAATAAATGTTGGCGGACAGACATTTGTAGGTTACTTTGTATGTATGTTATTCGGATACATTGAAACTTAACATTTCTTTCTGTTTCAGCAACACTGGTTTACGTGTGGTAAGGTATGGGCACAAAACGCACTTGTTTTAGTTGGGAAAAAAATGTTTTTTGGCTTAAAGTACCCCATTTAGCGGGGTTTAAATCCCACGAGGAAAAGCAATGCTGTCTCGGTAAAAAACAACTGCTTTTCGTAGCATTATCCCAGGTGGAAAAACAGCAACGGGTCACTTAAAAACCCCACATTTGGTGGCTAACAAGCTGCTGGAAACACAGCAATGATTCGCTAAGAAACAACCGATTTTGTTGTTTGTTGGTCTTGAACAGTGGTCTGCAGCTTGGCAGGCGTCTCACCCACATGTCTCACCATCCACCATCCCTTCTACTTCTAGATGACAAAGTCAGCTTATATCTTACTATATAATGATCAAAACTCTGTGTGTGTGTCTGTTCCACGTTTTTCTACTCACTGACGTGGTCAATCCTTGTGAAATTTGGCACAGTGGTAGAGGGTCATGGGAGGATGCCAATGTAGCAATATTACATCAATTGGCCAAAGGGGGGCGCTATAGCAACCGATTGAAATTGCAAACTTTGAATGGGCATATCTCATGCCCCGTATGTCGTAGAGACATGAAACTTTGCACAGGGATGCCTCTCCTGATGAGGAACAAATTTGC
>NC_065529.1:46509352-46537086 GCF_006386435.1 Epinephelus moara | reverse complement strand
TCGCTGTGGCTCCCCCTGTGGACCAATGTTGTTGTTTTTTCTAATTTTTGGTATGACTAAGTCATGGTATGGTATGCTGTACATAATCATGGAAACTGTCAGTGTGTCATTCTGTCAGTCAGTCATTCTGTCTGTCCCACGTTTTTCTACTCACTGACGTGGTCCATCTATGTGAAACTGCACATAGGCATTGAGGACTGGCATAGGTAGAAGGTGACAAAGCTACCAATGGGTATGGACTAGTACTACATCACTTTAGAAATGATGTTGTTATAAGTATATATAACGTACAAATACGTATTTGTGGTTTGCAAAAACGTACAGTGCCAACATTTTCTTCTGGTGACTGGGCAGGTAAATGCACTCAACAGGTTTAGTAGGCCTCATGAAAACACAAAATACATTTCAGTGATAAAACAGTGGATGTAAACATTACACGCTTTTCTTTGCAAAAACCTTCAGAGGTTAATGTTAAGCAGTCAAAGCATCTTCACTCAGCACTGAGAGATCCATCTCATACTGCTTCTATGTTTATTAAAAAAAAAGCTTCTGATCCATCTAATCCAGTATTTCTGTTCTTTCTTTGCTCATACATTTCTCATCTATGTGTAGATATGTACAAGCCTTGTCAGGAAACAATGTCTGCATCCTTCTGCTCAGGGGAAATGGAGAAAAATCCCCCCTGAGACTTACTCTCTGCTCACACAACAGTGAGACATTTCATCTCTAAATTCTTTTCTTGATTATAATGTCATCATGAATGTGTTCTGACTGCACACAATTTCTGTTTAAAGTCTGAACTGAGCTTAGATCTGCAGATGCAGATGACAACAGTGTGACTGTAAGATAATCATCTGGTCACGTCACACTGTCCTCTGTCACAGGCTCAGAGGTGAGACAGGACTTAGTGCCATCATGCAGAACTGTGTGTTTCACCAACATCAGTATGGACAAACATCTAAACAGAGATCTGTCTGCCTGGAACCTTTATGAGTCTTACAAAGAAACATAAAGCAGCTTTTGTCAGCTTTGGAAAATACAAGGTTTACATGACATTAGAGAAAATCGATTTATTGTGTTTGTGGTACTAAAACCGGACTTTTAAAATCATGCACGAATTTTGGTGCATTACTTTTTGTAGGAAAATGTACAAACAGTGCATGAGAACAGCCTGTTTTAGCAATCTGTCACTATTTTTCCAATGTTTTTTTAGGCATCAAACATGGGTATTTACGAGTGGCCCACTGCTGTTTTTCCACCCCGCATAGCGCCACAAGTTTTTAACAGACATCACGGTGTTTCCAGCCGGGATAGTACCATAAAATGTGACTATTTTAAGCCAAAACATGATCTTTTTGGAACCATAACTACTGTGCCTAAACCTAACCACACGTTAACCTCAGCGCTGTTCAATCGTAAAGAAACATAAAGTTTCAACATATCCGCTACCTAACCATACCATATCCATGGTTTGCAGAAACATACAATGCCAACATTTATTCTGGTATACGACATTCGTCAGACAATAGGCGATGGGGTTGGGAGATTGCTATTCGGCCAATGCATTCCACCTCTCCACATGGACTGTTCACCTGTCACTCAAATGTGATCGGTCAATACTACTCGTACTCCAAACCGAAACCAGAATGCTTCCAATATCAAAATCTTGTCCCGTTGCCTACAGATTCTGCATAAGCATACAAATCTCCATTTATAGAGATTATCAAGACATCACATCTCACAACTTCATTTGACAAACTAGAATCCAATCTCATACAGTGGAACAGTAGATTATGCTGCCTGAGTGGTTTTGGCAACACATTCTCACTCCGACCTTGTCACATACTGACATTTGGTCATTGACTTTCCACGTCCAAATTTGACGTGCAGGGTACCCTGGGTGCATTGGTTGTTGACGTTTTGACCTTTGTGTCAGGTTCTGCCTATTACATGCAATATCTTCTTTCAAGATGCACTTCTGTTTTCACAGGAAATGTAGGTCGGTACAACACTGTGAATTGACTTCAACTACAAACACACAGGGTTGGGTTTAGGTAAAAAGATCAGGATTTGGCTTTAGAATCTTACAAGGTGCGAACAACGCTCTCTCGGGTGAAAGTCGGCGTTTGTTGGACCCATGCACCACCTCTCCTGTCTGACCCACTCGGACTTTCGCTGCCTTAACTATCGTCCTTGTCCCACCGCGTTTCCCCCTGACGCTGTCAGGAGCCGTTAAACTCTAACTATGTTTTCTGATGCCCAAGTCAAAGCCCAAGTGCCGGATTTCGACGACTTCGGAGTGAGACCGGGCTCGTTTTGAAGGTGTCATCACTTAGATATGACTATTAGAATCCATTGTCTGTCCAATCTGACAACATCTGCTGCTGAGAAAAGGTGAATGAACAAGCTAATGGCTTTTCAGAGCCGCCTTTCAAGACTACAGGTGGTAGGTTTATACAGTATAAGTATATGATGCCCTACATGCAAGGAAACTTTGTACACGCTGTTGCTCCTTTTATGTCTTTCACCCCTGACCCTCAGACAGTCTGAGTCCACCACTTCTTCTGCTTGTGAGAGATTTAACTGCCTCGATCGGGTGAACACAGCTACAAATTAATATTCTTCTTTGAAATAAAAAGACATTCATTAAATCCAACTTTTAGGAAAACCTCCTCTGATTTGTGACTAAGCTGCCAGTGTGAGATCCTCAACAAACTGTAAAGTCAACGACCCCTGCTGGCAAAAGAACAATCATTCCCTGTTTACAGTTCTCACTTGGCAGTTGTTGATGGATGGATTGTTCCAGTGAAACAGTATGAGGACACCTAGTTCTTTCTTTCTTCTGTCTGAACCTTAATGTTATGCATTGCCAAAAGTTTGCTTTTGCTTCACTCAATAAATAAACACTCCTGGTTATCAGTCATGATCTTTTAATACCAATAGAAGTCTTGCATTTTGTTGTAATTTCCTGTCTTTGTCCGACAATCAACTGCACCTGCTGATGTGCTCATTTATTTTTTGGGAAATTGACTAAAAGCTACATTTTCCGGCACCTTTGATCTTATTTGGTGCTAAACTGACTTGTAGGTGCACCCTCAATGAGCCAGTAGTGGTGGGTAAAATTAAGCAATGAGCCTGCTTGGATGTTCAGCATCAAAGCCCTGAAAATCCTCTCCACCCTCTTTGTCTTGGTGTTTTCTGTGAGCTTTTTTTTTTTTTTAAAAAAGATGGTAAAACAACGTGCTAAATGTGTGAATATGAGTTAAAAATCAATCAACATGCACAGAAATATCTATTTAGGAGATAGTTGTATATAAACGCACTTCTAGATAACCTTAAGACAGCATAGTAGCCAGTAGTAGGCCCTGGTTGGCTATTAGGCCACAGCAAAAGCATTGGAAGCTCATATTGGCCTAAGGGAGGTGTCAATGGAAAGGCCAGGAACTTGCCTCCATTTTGAGGTCTCATAAGTTTGGTTTGTGCTCATGCACAAAGAAGAAGGAGTCATGGCTCAAAACTTAAATTCTATCACATACCAGCCGCCACTGCCTGTCAACAAAAACAAAGACAACTATGGTTAAATGTGATAAGACAAAAGGACTGGACGGAGGCGATTATCAAAAATGCTCACTTTATATAAGGTTAGAGAAAAAGTATTTCCTGTTGTAGGGATGAATAACGTTATGTGTATTAAGGATTATCATGTCCACCTTGTTATCTACACACAGATAACAAAATTAAAGAAAGAATTTTAAATCTGGGCAAAGCGGAGGAAACTCAGGTGAAGCTGAGGTCAGATAAACACCACAGCCATGGGATGGCCCCAACGCACACGTCTCTTCACACACACGTCATCAAGACACACATTCCAAAAGTGAAATTAGGTATTTAGAGGAAATTTTCTGGGGATTTTTACAGATGGAGGATGACTCATCCTGCACACACGGCAAAACTCTTGTCTATAACTTCTGAGCACCTCAAACAGCTTCTCCCTTGTTACCAGAGGGCCTATACTTCCTGTTACATTATCAGTGTACTGTTTATGTATGTGTCTGACATGAAGAGGTACACTAAGCCTGAGGGCTAACATGGAGTCTTACATAATCACACACACATATACAGTATGCATCCACACACACACAAACACAGTTTTAACAGATTACTCTCTTGGCGTGTCTCCTCCAGTTGACAGTGTCACGGACTGGAGACTAACAAGTCGAGCATTGCAGCATCAGGTCTGGTGCCTGGGGCCACCAGTCCAGACTCCAGTAGTCCAGATGCACAAAACACTGTCGATTCACAACTAAAACTCTCTACGCACAAAAACAGAAAAACACACACATTCTTTTCATCAGATTCATAAAGCCGTGTGTATCCATGTTTCTGTTACATGAATGTCAGTGATTGCAGAACTGAACACACTGTACATGCACAAGCTTAATTCCCACTCCCACAATTTGCCACAAAGGATGCAGGAACTCCCCTAATCACCAGTTTGCATTCATCAATGAAAAGAAGGGCAAAGAAGTGTAATGTCACTAATTGTGTGGTTTCAGAGTGGTTCCTACAGTGCAAGAGCAGCTGTTGTTACATGCACCTTTACACACAGCTGTGGCTATTTATAGTGCCCATATCATGAAATCATCACATGTACCTGTAAAACTGAAAACCCTACAGGAGATTATTTCTCCTAATCCTCCTTAATTAGGCTGTTAGAAGAGTGAGAAAGATGTACAGAATGAAGCCCTTAGTGCACGATACAAAGGGCACTAAAAGTTCAGGGTAGGTACGCATGTATGTGGGAGATAATATCTCCCCCTATAAAGAGCAACCATCAGTCACCAGTGACATCAAGCTGTATGCCAGGACTGAGCGAGACTTCGACTCCATGATCCACGTCACCAGGATCTACAGCAATAGTGGGGTTTCAATCCGAATTTTGTGAAAATGCGCAAAAGAAAATGTGAATTTATGCCCGTTTCCATTCGTTATTGTTTTTATGCCCGTTTCCATTCGTTATTGTTTTGCGATTACTGGGAGTCAACAGGAAGAGCAGTAGGTGGCTCTTCTCGTGAAAAATGAACAAAATAAAAACACCCCCGTAGAAGAAGAGTGCGCCATGAGATGACATCATAAGAGAGCGTCTTATGCCCACTGTAAACAACAACACACTCAACTGACACTCAACAACTGACCATGGACAGATTCCTGATAAACCTGTCGGCTCTTGGGAGAACTCTGGTTAGGATTTTGTCAGCGTTCACAGCGTACCTAACCATCTTGAAGAAGAGACGACAAAGAAGAAGTTTAATGTTAAGAGTACTGTCGGAAATAGCTGGAAGGAGACCACCACGTCGTTCTCTGTGTGTATGGGAACATAGGCATGTGAAGGACTTTTGGGAAGTAGTTGTCCAGCAGCATTTCACTCACGAACTTTTATCAATATGCTGACAAATCCACCCCCTACAAGCGTAAAAACTTATTTGCTAATTTTCTGCCTTTTTTTGAATTTCTGGCGTTTCCATCCAAGTTTTTGTTTTCGCAATTTTTGAAAATGCGAATAAAAATAGGTGGATGGAAACCCCACTAATGACATTGGAATGTCACTCAATCTAGGTAAGTGTGGTTGGATGTTATCTAAGAGAGGGAAGGTGATCAGAACCGAGAGGGGTGGACTACCAGAAGGCAGCATTGCAGATGTTCAGGACAGCTACAAATACCTTCGGTTCCCGCAGGCAAATGGGAACCATGAGGAGGCCGCAAGGAAGTCAGCCACAGCCAAATACCTACAGAGAGTAAGACAGGTCCTGAAAAGTCAGCTGAACAGAGAGAACAAGGTCCTAGCCATCAACATGTACACCCTGCCAGTCATCAGATACCCCGCTGGTATAATAAGCTGGCCAAAGGAGGAGATAGGGGCCAGTGACATCAAGACAAGGAAGCTTCTCACAAGTCATGGAGGGTTTCATCCCAAGTCCAGCACCCTGAGACTGTACACTAAGCATAGTGAGGGTGGGGGAGGAATGGTAAGCGTCAGAGTCCGAGTCACTGTCACTGCCTTCTTCTGTTGTTTGTCGCTCAACACGATGCCCCATTGGTTAGCCATCACCAGTTTGTCAGTCTGGATCTGGAAGTCCCACAAGATCTTAGCTCAGTCATTCTCAACCACCTTAGGAAGTGTCTTCCATTCTGACCTTGGGACTTCCAGCCCATACTCAGTGCAGATGTTCCTGTACACTATGCCAGCCACTTGTCTATGGCGTCCCATGTACGCTCTTCCTGCATGCATCTTACACCCTGCTATTATGTACAGTAAATTCTTCATTAATACTCTGAACAGAAAAAGGTTTCAGTGATTGATTTTCCATGAACGCAGTTTTAGAGGATTTTCTAGCATGACAATAGTATTACGGCAAGGGAAAAAGAAAAACACTTCCAATACATCAGAATTTTATTATGCGTCCAAATAGTCAAATTAAGGCAAATGTCAGATTACTGACTATTTTAGTTTAAAACTAATCCGACAGCAGCCAACATTTAACACATACGGTGTGTCACTGGGGTAAAGCTGTGAAGTGTCAGTCCCTCTCCTGCTTGTGCTGCTTCAGCACGTCTCAAACCAAATGGAGTTATTGTCACTAACAGCTGTGGCAGTAATTACATATAAACATATTCTGTTGTTAATGATCAAACAGCTTCTCAAGACAGCTGAGTGGAGTCAGGAACTCTGCTGTGTAATACAGCAGCAGATTGCACCTTGTACACACACACACACACACAAAAACACACACTTGGTAATAACACTACAGCTAATAATAATAAAACAGGGTGAACCATAAAAGTGGTGAACCTGATTTTATTTTCAGCACAATTAACTTGTAAAACTCTCAATCTTTGGAAAAACAGCTGCTCTGTTTGTCCAAAGAAGAAGAAGGTTAAGAGCTATCGACTGCAAATATGCATCAGAGATAATGATATCATAACTTCAATCTACGCAGAACTGTGAAACAGAATAACAAGCTTTAGCCCTCTCTAAGGACACAGTCTGTGCAGTCTCTGTGGTCCCCCTGCCCTTCCTGTCTTTATCCATGTCTCCCTTACCTTTTTATTTTTATAATTTTTTTTCAAAGCCAGTTTTGTAGAGGGCCAGGCTTTTAGAGGCCCCCCCTCCTTATGGGGCCCTGGGTAATCAGCCCAATTAAAAGCCCAGTAATAACTCACTCAAAATGGTCGCGCAACGATTACGTCACATACAGAGACCGGTAACTTTACAGGAACCTTCCTCCTACTCCGCTCTCTCAGTGGAGACACGGCGGTTGAGAGGGCCGAGCGAGAGGACGTTCCTGTAGTAGTTCCTGCCCCCCAAATAGTACCAGGAACTTCTTCAGTGGAAACGGGCCTTATGTGATGTGATTTAATGAAGAAATACAACTTATTTACTTGCTAGCACACTAGCTAGCTAACACTGTCTACTTCTTGATCATAACACTTTCACCAGTGAACATTTTAGAAAGGTCATCACAAAAAATGCATTCTTTATTGATGTTATGGACTGTTTCATTGCTATTCTGTTGCTAGGGCAACAACTTTGGTCCCTGTTTACTTCCTGTCAGCTTCTGCATTAACATACATTCAAACAGGAAATACAAAGGGACTCATTTAGAATGTTTATGTTGTCCGGTTTGAAACGGTCTATACAATGTGCTTTTAGATCGGTTTCTCTCCTTATCCAGGCACAGGAAAATAAAAGGGTAACTGACAGTAGCAAGCTAGGTACATTACTGTGCTAGCTACATTAGCATGCTAGCTGCATTAGCTATGGCTAATGCTGGCAGCCAGAAACAAACATCGCTGATCCACTGGCTGTTTGATAATCCAAACAAACAACATGTTTTCTTCAGGTGACCTTTCTCAATGAGCAGTGGTCAAAGTTATTATATTTATTTTGTTATGACCAAGGAGTTGATGATAAGCAGACAGCGTTAGTTAGCTAGCTAGTTGAAAAGTTGTCTGTTATTTTCACATTAAATTACAATATATGAATGTTTTCACAAGTAGGTAACAAAGGAAAAAAAGCCAAATCCATTGCATTTTTTATGACAGTGAATTATTTTGTAACACGAAAGTAGTCAGTTCATGTAAGCCTATAAACCCTCCTCTATTGAGCGTCCAGCAGTGATTTTAGCCTAAATATCGAGATTCTACTCAACTGGAGATAAAACTTTTTTTTTTTGCTTCTACACTTAGATCATAAACCCACGGATATAAAAACAACTCATTGCAATTGATTGAGAATTATAAACTTTTGGTGCTTTTTATCCAGAAGAATTGTTTACTGTCAGTTGTTTACAGGCTGGTATTGCACTCTCTAATATGGTGGCGCCGCTGACATATCACCACAAGGGACTGACACACTCAATGTGGCCTCTACGTATAAATGGTGATGTTTTCGACATAACAAACAGTCAACAGGAAGATGCCCAAAGGTCAAACCCACAGTGTAAAGTCATCTTGAACACTGCTGCCAGCCAAGGTAAACAAAGTCATTATGGCTTTATCTGTTTATGAGTCAATGAAAGTAAGTAGGCAAATAAATCAACTTTCTGATTATAACCTGTCAGCTACTGTAATGTCCAGTTCACTACGTTACAAAGGCAAGTTTGTCTGATACAACCAGAAACAAAGTTCAAGAAATAAAATTCTGAAGGAAAAAAAGCAAAGTAAGAAGTGGGAGAGGGAGTATCTGACTTTCTGTTCATAGTCGACTATTTCTAGTCATTAGCAATCACACATACTGCACATATGCACAAGTACACAGCCTTTCTTATCATTTGAAATAACACTGCTTGACTACAGCAATAGCAACGCCTTTCCAAGGACACTACCATACACACACATACACACCTTGTACCATAGCTTATCTGGCAAATCATACTGCCCTCAATAGGGGTATTATTAACTTCTCTTTCATACACACATATAGAAACTTAAGGGTGTAGCATTGACACACACAAAAAAGCCACCTTCTTGCCTGATAATCTATCCCACCTCTTTTCTTTCACACATGGACTCTTTATAACATGCTGTTAGATGGGGGCTTTTTGACAGTCTCATGTCATGCTTTTGTAGTGATGAATTCCATGTTGAATTTGCTCCCACATTACAATCAGCAGGAGTTTTTGTACTCGCAGAAATGTTGTAAACATACTGACATCATGGTTGTCTGCTGGTCAATAAAAAGCATTGTCTTTCCTCTTTGACTGATGGAGACTTATAGTTTTCCTCCGTGGATTTCATGGGCAGTCGATGGTTACCCTGTCTTCATTGTGACGCCATAGACATGGTCATGGTGACTTGGTGACCTTGTTGGTGTTTAATGGCAGTTGTGGCATTACAGCCTGCTGCTGGATTGAAAATAAGACTCAACCCTCAAAGAATTTTCCCCACCTATCATCCCATTCTCCATTTTGGTGACAAAGCAAGGTAAATCCACTGTACTTTCAGCCCGTTGTCATTCCCAGGGTATCAAATACGGCAGCCTGGTCAGTGGCCATCACCTGCTGGGTCCGATACATGAGGCACCCTTTTGCCTCTGCACGTACCGGACGAACATACAAACCCATCTGCTGCAATGACATAGGCCCAATCCCAATTCTGCTTTTTGAGTGCTCTCCACAGAATAGAGACCCTTCAAATCGGAGTCATATCGGCATAGGGTTTGAATTCTTAACAGGAAATGGGATGCTGCTCATTATGCCATCAGTAGCCGAGAGCACATACGCAGGTTAGCCTCGTTAGCAGTTAGCTAAAAGTAATAATTAACAGCTGCAACAGTTAGCTAACAGTAAGTGATAAAAAGTTGAAATAGCATTAGTTAGCTAAATTAGTGATGAATAAATGGTTGTTTCAACGAAAAGTGAACTGACCAACAGTTGAAATAGTGGTAGGGCTAACATCATGTCCTAACTGGATGCAAGCATCAGACTATATCACGCCACACCGGACACTCTGTCCACATTGGATCCATTAAATATGGAACTCCTATGGAACATGTAAATAAACCACTTACCCAGCAGCTGTGCGTTCAGTAATCACTGAGAAGATGGGTGAGTACGGACTTCCTTATTATTTATACTCACAACAATACTATTGTGGGTAACCTATATATTTATTTTAATTTCTTCATTTTTTTCGCTCTTTTGTCATTAACACACAGGTCCGAAAGACACACACGACCTATACATGCACAAAGTGGAGAGATGTCAGAGTGAGGGGGCTGCCTTGGTCAGGCGCCACGAGCGGTTGGAGGGGTTCAGTGCCTTGCTCAAGGGCACCTCGGCAGTGCCCAGGAGGTGAACTGGCACCTCTCCAGCCACCAGTCCACGCTCCATATTTGGTCCGGACGGGGACTCGAACAGGTGACCCTCCGGTTCCCAACCCAAGTCCCTATCGTTGTAGCTCCCATACTATTTACCACCATGTCCACTTTGCGAAGTAAGCTATTGTAGTGTAATGTACTGATTTACTGAAGACATATACTGTACCTTTTAGTTGACTTTTAAAAGATACGTGTTGAAACAATATAATCTGTGCAACTGACAAATTACACACTGGTTTAATATTTCATGTATTCTTATGACACACACACACACACTCATTGAGCACTTAAGCACTGTGGTGGAGAAGTACCTAGGACTCACTGTGAATCATTTCTAAAAATAGCATGAGGATGGGCTCAGAAACACTGGTCGAAAGTTAGGGGAATTACAGCTTGTCCTGAGAATGACCCTAGTAAGAGGAGGCGGTCTTAGATTGTCTAGGAAAAACATTACGAGTACAAGTAAAGAGGTGGGGTTTAGGATGAAAGGAGAAAAAGTGCAAACTCAGCAGAAATGTGACACCGATATGGTGGGAAGGACTAAAACTCAGCAGAAATGTGACACCTTTATGATCAGCGCCCAGTGGAAAAGTTTAAGGAAAAGAGATGACTCAGCAGAAATTCTACGATAAAAGAGCGAGCGCAAACAAAGAAATTTCAGTCTTGCTCCGGAGCTTGGCTCATTGAGTTGTGATGTGTTTGTTGCCTGCGAGCACATTAAACTCAGTTGCATCTGATTCTACGTGTCTCCAGTGATTTTTTGACCTCTGAGTATTTGAGTTTTTGATATCTAATGGAAGACAAAGAAAGTCCGTTTGAGAAGAGAAGAGCGAGGTCGCGAGCTTTCTGGCACGGCGCTGGACCTTGACTTTTTTGCTTCCACACTATCTTGCTAGCATCTCACACAATTCTTACCAGAATTGTTCATCTTCCTGACAATCTCCCTCCAGCCAGATGCCAGCTTATTTAGGTTTTGTGGTGAAACAGGGAGGTATCCTGTAACTCCTCTTTTACACCTCCTGAACCATCCGTTCCTCGTCCATCGTATCGCTTTCAACGCAAGTGACAGAATATGACATCCAGTTAGGACACGGTGTAAGTGTTAGGGCCAAATGGGGAAATTGGAATTGGGCCATAATATAACCAGCGAGAAAGTCAGAGCAGGGCAGTAGGTAGGGGTGGTGGATGGGTCAAACAAGCACAAGACTTTCACCCAACAGAATGGTGTTTATGTCCTGTGTGAAACGTTGTTGTTGTTTTTAACCATGTTACATTAGTTAATGTCATGTGACATACTTGTAACACTTGTATGGGTGAAGTTACATAACAAATATAGTTATTCCTACCAAAACCGTGACCCCACCATTTTTCTAAACCTAATCAAGTGGTTTTGTTGCCAAAGCCTAAAGTAGCCAAAGTTTCCTGTAAACACTTAAGTTCATTTTGGAAGAACACTATGCATGTACCAGAATTTGACACAAGCAAGGTAGACCCCTTTTCAAAAAAACCTGTCTACTTCCTTTTCCTCCCAAATAGAGTTGGGAATTGACCCTTCGCTAAGCCCCGCCCCCCTTAGTTACTGTTGCCACGTCCGTCAAGCTTTCGCTCCTAGCATAAGAAATATGGAGTTTTCAGCGTTATCAGTGAGAGAGATTCCAAAGGAAATAACATAAAATTTCTGGAAAAACTGTTCGGAGATATCAGAGAGAAGCCGACAGAAAGGTCTTCAATATGCATGTGAGAGCTACATTCACAATATCATCTGCTGGCGGAGTATAAATCACGAGAACATTAAAATAGAGGGAAAAGCTCACCAGTTGCAATGCAAGCGTCAGGCACCCCACGTCTTGACACTTCACATGAAGGACAATAAATGTTCTTGTACAGCAGGGTAAGTCAATATATGGTTTAAATTTAAGTTAATGTTGAGTTATGTTCCCTCCTTGGGGCAGACAAAGGAGAGCAGCTAGCACACAAAGCTAGCGTTAGCTAACGTTAGTTAGCATCTTAACTTGGAACAAACAGCTGTTCGTGTGGTCTTCCACACTGTTATAGCCATATCTTCCTTGGGTCTTGGGCATGTGGAAGGGGAAAAATTCAACACCACCTTCGACACTTTTTGGTTATCAGGTGTCAGACTTGAAGGTAACGTTACGGTATGCACGCCGCTTCGGCATATTAGCTTTTGCTGAAAGCTTGACGGGCCTCTCGGTTGCTACACATGGTTGCTAACGTAGGATTGGACAGTGACTGATTAAGGGAGAGGCTTAGCGAAGGGTCAATTCTTGTTCTGCATTACGTGACTTTAGTCAGAGGCCTGTCACCTTGTGCTGTCTCCAGAAAAATAAAATCTTAAACACCATTTGATCTGGAAGAAGAGCACCCTCTTCCTGCTTGGTCAAAAAAATACAAATACGTAAAGATTCACATTTTTTCTGACTACTTAGAGACACTATAAAGGCTATTTTTTGCAAAACTCTACACACCACTAACCTTACACCAAACGAGCAAAACATTACACATCTCTCGCAAAAGCAAACAGTTCTTGCAAAACTCTTTAACTTCTTTTAAAAATGTGTTTTGTGTCAGTACTATTAACACAAACCATCACTGGAACAAGCACATAAAGCACCAACTCTGCATTTATGAATGCTTTTAAAACATGTGTTTGTATTCAGAACACAACACACTTCCAAAACAAATAAAGGGGAAAATATATTTTAATGTCCCCCAAACAACAAAAGCAAAGTACAAGAAAACAAAAACATTTGTGTGAGTTGTCTCAGGATAGGCAGCTCATGTGTCAATGTGGAAAGGCAGTTGGCAAAATTGTCTACCACTGTAGAGATGAAAATGTACAGCTTTGCTACAAGTGTGTAGTTGAATTACAAACTGAGTGTAGAGTGGAAAACATACAGTTTGGCACACTTGATAAACACAGTGGCTACAAGTCCTTACAAATTCAGAGATAGTGCCCTAAGACTAACTGCTTGTGTTTAGGCATTCAGAAAATTCCCAACACTGCAAGTAGTGTTAGTAGAAAGACAATGGTGTAGCATCTGTGATGCCAATCCCAGACTTCTTAAGGAATGCTTTGAAGCTCTGACGTTGGGTCACTGACAATCCAAAGGATGTGTGTTTGGAGCCAAGCTGGGCTGATCTAGTGGCAGTCACCAGGGGGTCAGGGCAATAAAATGAACCACCTGTTGATCACCAAGCCTGATTGTTATCTTACTTCTCTTTAAGCCATGAAGGAACAATGGTTCTCAAATGACGCATTAGTGAAGTGGAACAAGTACGAACCTGACATGGTAAACTATCAGAGCGTTTAGTTAGTTATGGTGGTTGCATGTTTCTCACACACTAACTCAAATGGTGTAATCAGGGGTGTGTTTTTGTGCGGTTGAGCTGTCATTGCTGCACTGGTAGTCGGCACATTCCTGCCATTGTGATGACACACTGCTGACCCTCATGACCGAATAAGGTCAAGAATCACACCCCTTCCTGCCAGTCTGCATAGCAACAGTCAGAGCAGGAAAAAAATAAACTCGTACCATTTTAAGGTTCCCGATGGTAAAATGATGACTCAAGACGTGTTTCAGAGAGAGCATGTGGGTGTTGGAGGGCTGCTGAAAACCTTTACGTCCCCTTAGAGGAGTCCTGAGACACACAAAGGCTTTCTGCTACTTAAATGTGAATGATTGAAGACTCACCAGTTGCTGTAAAGATATGAGGCTCTAAGGGCATGTGTTCATATAGCGTTTTTCTTTGGCAGAGAAGCTGTGGCAGGACACTGGGGAGCACTTCATCCCAGCACTTTTTTTTTTACTGATGTGCTGTGCATGGGTTTTGTTTCTATGACAACAATATCTTGACATTAACATTACCTAGGTCACTAACACAACACTATGTTAACAGAGGATTGATCACACAGCAACATCCAGTGTCAGGGATTTTAAGTTAGAAGCACTAAAAAAGCCAGAGCGGTCACAAAAGAAAATACGTTCCTACGTGACCGCATGAGGCCACATGTACTCTCTCCTCACTGGGAACAACTGAAAAAAGATGCCGGTGCTGAGAAAAAAAACACCATGTGGACACTGGCCCTAACAGTCCTAGTTAGACAAATGTAGTGGGTATCATCCAGAGTGACAGTCTTTTGGATTTTTTTGGCCAATGTAACTTAGCCTAAGCAGTTACAGTGTAGATAGGGCTGGTTAGGCAGTATCTGCTTCTTCTTTGGGGAAGGGTCGGACTCAAAGGTAGTTTTAAGGTGCCTTTTTTTTTTAAATCTCCGCCAGGTGTAGGCCTGGAGAGGATCATGTGTGTGGTTATGTGTGTGTATATATGTGTCCGTCCGCAGCTAGTCTTGCAAACTACTGGACCAATCAGCCTCATATTTTGTCTGCATATGACTGTTTGCTTAAGAACCTCTCTTGGTTGCGGTGATTCACAGTTGTTGAAGGACCTGTACTGGATGTTTTAAACCATCACTGACAGCTTAGCTTCTCACTACTCTTTACTGGCTGGTAGGGCCTGCAAGATTTCCAGAAATCAGTTAAAAACAAAAAGTTGGCTGTTGCTAGCAGCAATTTGGCCTTGGACATGTCTCAAAAACTGCCATCCATAGAAAAGTTTGCTCTCACTTTGAACCAGAGCATCTGCAGATTAATTCCATACCAGATACTATGTTATGATCCACTGAAGCTAGGCACAATATGAGATGAATAAGTTCCCAATTTTGTTATCTTTGCTGCCATCTTGACTGTAAGGGAGCCTTGAGGAACAATTTCACCGGGCGCAGCTGCACGTCATTACGGCCACAACTCGGTTTTGTTCCATTGTCTGCATGGTGTCATACAACACCGGGAGCGGAGCATTTTGCCTGTCCAATTTTGTAGTCATGCAAGTTTTGTTGGTCATTAATTCTTGATATTTGTGCTTCTACTATACATAAGTAAACAATTCTCTCCCTTGGTCCTAAGCCTGGATTTGGAGTACTGTCCACTGAGTAGTGGACCTTTAGAACAGAGTCACAAGGGGTAGGGTTTGAAATCTTAACCCAGGAAATGGGATGCCGCTCATTATGCCACCAGTAGCCAACAGTTGCACATATGTGTTTACCCAGTTAGCACATTAACAACACAATCCACTGTTGAAAGAACAATGCATATTTACCATGTACCAGAGAACGATTACATAAACCATCACAAAACATGGCTAAAGAAAAACAATCTTGACTTTGGCTCATTGTTTACTTTCCTCAGTTTTGTTTCTCTTTTCGTGCACTGAACTGAACTGCCTATAAGAGTTATGTCATTCACCAACGAGCTCAGCCAATGCAGATTCAACATGCTAAATTACTAAACTTTATTAATTAGACAAATTTTAATCATGTTGGATGTTGTTATCCCTCCTTTGTAAAGTATGGTTGGGCAAAAGTGTGGCGCTTTTATCGCCAGCTTAAGATCATTTCAATATCATGTTCCATTATTTTCTGTTTTTATCATTATTAATTGATAGAAGAGGATCCTTATTGTGAAAGTTATTGTCTTAATTAGTTTATCTTTATCATTTTATGAAAACACTCTAGTGCCACCTTCGGGGGATGTCATTTCCTAAAATTATACAATCTCCACTGTAAACCATTATAACAGTAAAGTGTTTATCTGTGTTGCTGCAGGCTGCACAGTGCTTGTTTCATACTGACTTTTATTGTTGCTTTCATAGCTGTTTGCATGTCTGTGGAATGTCCCACATGGTACAGTTAAGTCATAAAAATACAATAAAAATAATTGGAGATGAAGTGAGGTTGTTGTGTGGAAACTGAGCTGCTGGCAGTTGAACAGTCTGGCCCAAACTCAAGGGGTGATGATTTTTTTATTGTTGGTTTTGGCTTTTTCTTTTATAAGAGAGCATAAGGTTGAAACTGAAACCACATGATGGAGAGAGTCGTGTTGTTGAGCTCAAAGGGTTCAGCAGGCTGCTAACACTGACAATCTGTTTGCACCAAACATCAGTTGTGCAATAAGCCTCTTTTCATAGAAGTATCCCAAAAATAGATTTTTAACATGTGTTAAAAATGATTATTATTACATAAGAGATTATAATATTATGGTTAAAGTTCACTCACATACTATCGTCCTCATACATACATGCAATCTTTGATATTCAGTTAAACATGTATATTTAAGTATTAAAGCTGAAGCAGGCAGTTATTTTTGGTGTCACTGGGCAAGAAATTTAGAACCAACTTTGACAATATTGCAATTAAAGTGGGCGGAAATAAAGCTAGACTAACGCACTTCCTCTTGGCTCTGTTTTCAGGCTTTAGAGAATCTAGTCTGTCAGGAGACTTTGGCCAATCACAGGTCATCTTAGACAGAGTGCTTTTCTGTTGGCTGTTAGACAAATTCAGATGCACGTGCATGTCCCTTTGGTGAAAGCCTGATTCAATCCTGCAGAGAGAGTTGCTATTCCAGCATTGGCAACAACTGCCTATGCTGCAAAGCAGCCCAAATATGGAAGATAAGAGAGTCTAAAAGAGAGTCTAAGAGAGAGTCTAAAAGAGAGTCAGCAAAGCATTTTAGATATGGAAAGACAATGATGCTAATAGTTTAGCGTTCTGCTAACTGGAGCCAGAGGACCCTGTTGGGTCTTTGGTTTGTTGCCTTAGTTTTTGCAGTGTATTCCGCACCGTTGGCACTAGTCAGCCTTGTTGACTGTTTTTGGCCGACTTAGCATTTTTCACTTGTTGAGGGAGCCCATTGGTGAGAGCAATCACTCTGATTGGCAGTTCAGGACAGTGCACAAGAAGAGACACAGAAGTGAGGAAAGTAAACAAATGACTTACTGTAAGTCAAGATGGAATGAGATCGAAACAAACTTGTTATATAAAATAAGCTTATGCTTTTAGCCACGGAGCTCTTTAGCACAAACAGTTTGTATTTGCGTGCGTTATTGCTCCCTAGCGCACGGTAAATACCGTTCAACATCGGGTTGTGTTTTTAACGTGCTAACTGGCTAACTAGCATCTTGAATCTGTCCTGTTAGTCCTCCGTTTTCCCTTTACATTACAGACTAAAGCTGCCTGCTGGTATTGATTGTTGTTTCCTTTTACGTGGGTGTAGAATGTACATGCTGGTTGGCTGTTGGCTGTAGTCTTCAAGATGTGTTCAGCTGCAACTTTTTGACCAAGACACAGGCGACGTGAGGCGTTGCAACAGTCAGCCTTCGTCACCACTAGTTCTTTGGTGTGGGTTTGGTGTGTTTGAACATGAAGGCTAACAGCTGTAGCTTTAAGTTCATGTTCATGTGGTTCTAACATTAGCTCACTCCCCGCCAATACAAACCACCTCACTGGGAGGACAGTGGGCAGCAGCTCTGAAGATGGACCCCTAGTCAGTGGCCGCAGCAGTCCCAATCCAGCCACTGCAAACCCCAGTAGACCGAACAGCTCTGACTCCCTGCCAGATCAACAAACTTTCGGTTGCTGCTTTTACACAGGTTAGATCCAGCTCTGCTACTGGGCACCAGCCTGCTGTGACAACTAAATTCAAACCGCTACAGTTGGTGACAGAAGGTCTGTCCCCGGAGCTGCTGCCTGGGGAGCGAGGAATAGATCATTTTCGCTTCCCATCCTTTCTGTTTCATGTCTCATTTTTCTCATAATGAATCTGTTCCACTCAGCAGTAGGTTAAAGTTTGATGAATAGAGAAAAAGTAAAGTATCTTAGAACTGAACTGGTCTTATAGCTGCATTGTATTCTGATCTCTCTCTTACTGCAAATGTGAAGAAGTTGGATTCTTTGTCTTTTCTATAGATTCTCCCTGAGGCTGAATGTCGGTGCAAAACTGCAGAAGAAAAAAGACTTCACTGTAATTCTGAGAGATTAAGATCAAAACTTAACGTTTACTGTTCAGTGGCTCTGAGCCTGTAACGTCAGGAAAGAGTGACGAGATTAACCTCTATTAATTGACTTTATAAATTGACTTTAGGACTTCTGAAATTTGTTTTTCTTGTCAAGTACAGCATAGTGGTATATCTTCAGTGCTCTCAAATTTAAAAAGCTGAGGGGGGGAAATGAGCCCCTCTTTGACTGAGACCTTTACAGCTCACAGACACATAATGCTCATGTTTAGTGCTTTTGAACCACTACTTTAGATTACTAAAATTATTCTCTGCTGTCAGACTGTGCTGAGTGTATGAGTGTAAACGTTTGTAGCATGAACCTCAGACTGTGGCAGAGACGCTGCCCTACAGATATCAGCATTGGCATCACTATGTGGTTTCACCTCAGATATAAATAGGTCTGCCTGTCCTTGAAGTCATTCAATGAATAACACATGACTTATTACTTCATTAGAATAAGGGATTAGGTATATAAGATTACAGGAATCAGTCTTGTTACCATCATCATGATGAACTAAATGATGAACAATTTGGCACCACTGGTGCTGCAGCTGAAAAAACATCAAACTTTAATCATGTACAGCAGCATCAAAAATTATATCTGTTGCTTCACACTTGTATTGTCTCCTTCAGGTGGTGCTGGTGAGCAAAATCAGCATTAGTCCTTACTGTAATTTAATATGAATATTTGCTCCTTGTGATTTTCTGCTGTACATACTACTTTTCTCACTTTGAAAGCCACAACCCACTGTCACAGAAGGACGCTGATGTTCTGGTTCATACTTATTAAAACGTAATTTTGTCACATTTAATATAAACACAATTAAATAATCCAACAGATAAAACCACAATTATTAGTTGCATAACATTGTGGTAATATAAAACCTCTATGGTCCCAGCTTTCGCTACAACATTTCACTATCAACTAATGTAAAAAATGGCAGCAATGAATAGTGCAGCTGAATATGGTACAGAGTGTCCACTAGTGTACATGACATAAATAACATTTATGTTCAATGAACACAGCTCATAGATCTCTACTATCTCTGTCTGTTACGCACAGACAGACAACACATGCTGTCGTCTGTCATCGCAGCGTTCCACAGAAGATTTGCAGCAGCAGGCAGGAGGATCAGCAGGCCTTACACCCACCGCCGACATGCTTCAGATCTTCAGCAGGCCAGCAGAATCCAGCTACAACACTGAATATGAACGGTGGGGTCAAGTTTCTATGAACTGTGGAAACCAGGAAAATCTAATAATACCTATCTTACTCAACCGAATAGCCAGAAACAATGTTGGCTTTTTACGTTAATGCAAATGTTACAAATGTATGTTTTACATGTAGAAGATGTGTTGAAACTTAATGTTTCTTTACATTTTAATTTTTAATTTTATGCTGTGATAACACTGTGATGACACTATATTCACTTTTGTTGGTCCCAAATAGTGGTCTCCTGCTGTCTGCTGCCTGGCAGCCATCTCACCTAGGTGTCACGCCCAACGTGGTCTCACAGAAATACATTTAATGAGCATGACCATTATGTGGTGGGGGCACGCAAGCAGCAACCTCCAGGGCTCAAAATGAAGCCAACACAGACATGCAAAAAAACACTTGAGGCTGGCTCCTATGCCCAACTTTAATACAGAAGTAAACATGTTTACAACCTGGTACAAAAAAAATTTCAGTCAGGACCACTTTCGTCAAATAATTTTTTTTTTCCATTTGTAGTATTGTATTAGGTGGTATGGCTCTGTTCTGGGGCCTCTCTGCCTTTCCTCAGGCCTACGCAGAAAGCCTCTTCCACGAGCCTACATGGAAAGTCTAAGGCGGAAAGCGCACACCTCTCTGCCCTTCCATGTGTAAATAAGGAAAGCCTAAGGCAGAGAGACCAAAGCTCCCTGCCCTTCCATGCGCCTACATGGAAAGTGGCTACATGCAAAGCAGCTTGCAGAGGAAGCAGCAACAGTAGGCAGGCCAGAGCAGTTTAAATAGGGCGCTCTGAATGAGATTTGCCAATTGGTTGCATAGAAAGGAATCATGTGATCAATCAGCTGACTCCCCTCTGTCAATCAGCTGCTCCATCAGTTGATTGGGCTGCTTGAGATCAGCTGATGTAGCTGGGATGTGAGCTGAGCTTGACATTGTGTCCTGCTGGAACTAACGCTATGCTCAATTTTTGGTCTCCACAGTAATTTCCCTGTTCATGACAACTGTACAGGGGGTCATTTCTTATGACTCATCTATTTAAATGTTATCTAGGCTCAAGGTAATGTATAATTAAGGCTGTGGCCACTTTGAGTGACAGGCAATGTGCCGATAGTGTCCTTGGGAGTCAACATACCAATGGCTGGCATCACGGTCGGTACCTTTATTATTTTTACAGTCTATGGTGGCCCATAATGTGTTAAAATAATGTGCTGGCACTGTGGAAACAATGCCAATGGAAAGTCAGTTCGGATCCTCGTGGTGGACACATGAATTCTTTGGTTCAACGATGTCATGCAACAGGCAGTGGTTAAAGTTACAGCTGTTAAACTCAATCATTCGTCGACTACAAACATGACGTATCATCTGAAACATGGAAGTAGCTACATGCCCATTAGCCCACAACGTCATCAACAGGCGGCTCGCTCAGTGTCTGACGTGCACTTGTAGATAAAATATAGGCCTATATTAATGAAGGTTCATTAGTACGGTTTTGTATTTCTCTGTAATGTAGCACAGTGTTAACAATGTTACTGATACTATTCTTTCTCACACCTTCAACTCAAACCACCAAAATATATCATTCAATAATTACATTAATAACATAAACATGTAGGCGACTAGTCGACTAATGGACCTAAATGACGACTTTTGGACGACTAGGAAAATTCTTAGTCAGGGGGAGCCCTGGTAATTGCATCAGTGTACAGTCGACAAGCCTCAATCTTTTCAGCACATTTCTAGATCGAAATTCCAGGAGCTAAGAGTAAAACCTAGAAGAGCCTGACAATGAAAGTACATTAAAGCAAATCTGATTGGTTCTGACTTCCATGTGCAATCTGACCCTGATCTTTTAGAGAGAACAGATATACTTTTTTCGAGCAGGCTGACTGACGATGGCTGATTTCTAAGAGGTGACTCAGGCTTTTTGCTCTTTTATTCTACAAGGTTATGTATCCTCACCATAAAAACCCTGTGGGTGCTTTGTCATAAGTAATTAATCATAAGTATCCCACTAAATGTAGTCCTATGGAGAAGATGAGTAAATGCTTACAATCATGCAGAAACAAAATTAAACTTGCAAATGGAAAAGTCTATTAAAATCTGTATCTTACACTTGTCTGAGGTTCCTCAGACATCACTGCTGTGTTTTATGATATTTACAGCAGTTTATAAATTGTTTACATCTTCAAAATGTATTTACATTTCAGTCCAAACAGACAGTAAACAAAGCACAGCCAAGAGGAAACATTAAGTCCTGATTAATAAGTGTCCTCTTTGAAAGAACATCTACTGTTGTGTATCATCTGCCGGCGTTTGTTTGTATTTATTAGCCCCATGCTGCCTGCTAATACGTTTTAATACTGTATGTAGGCTACACAGAGCTATATTTAGGAATCAGCTTACAGCACTCACAGTTACATAAGCATATAAGACATAAGTACACATTCTGATGTGATGAGTTTATACAGGAAAGCTTTCTACAAAGGATTGTGTACTTTAAAGTGCATCGAGAAGCAGAACATGAAATGGCCATGCTTTAGTTAAAGCTCAAAGTCATGTTGTCACAATCCAGCTGCATGGTTGTATGAAGCCTGTGATGTCTGAGTGAGCGCAAGATGTGTTGTGGGAATATTGGACAGTGCAGAAATAGAAACCAAATCTGACAAAAGAAACAGTGAAATTCAGGAGCTGGACTAACAATAGTTAACACTGTAGCGGTTCATAAGACCTGCTGAGCCGAATTCTCCCTAATCAACGTTTTCTCATTGAACAGTTCATATGATATCCTATGAAAAATGCATGCACAGTTTGTATGATATACTACTAATTTGCGCCCCATGAATGACGTTACGTCCAAAGTTACTGAGGTTAGGCAACCCAAAAAAGGAAGAAAGACTTATCAAAAAAAAGAGAGTAAAAGAAAGTCTTACAATAAACACGTGTTGATATCTGTAAAGAGTTTTAAAGATGCAGAGAAAATGTTTGTAATAGTTTATCTTTATGCTAACCAGAGCTAAAGGCTCACAGCTGCAGCCAAAAACTGCAGTTCTTTGAACGGCCACTTGAGGCTGGCTCCAGAAGCCAGTCAATCTACATCGACCCCCATGTTAAAATGCCCAACTTTACAGCAGACATAAACATGTTTACAGCCTTGTACAAAAAACAGTTTTGGTCTCTATAGCTCAGTGGTTCCCAAGTGGTGGGTCACTGTCCAAAAGTGGGTCACGGGTCCATTCTGAATGGTTTGTACAAAAACACACTTTATTTTGAAGTACAGTGAATTTCCAGCACAGATCTTTGTAAAGTGCCATTTCCTGTTGTAGAGTGAGTGACTCCCCTAGCTGACAGATACCTGACAGAGAGAGCGAAGTATCTTGACGACATGGCGAAACAAAAGTATGACGCTGAATGTATTAAACTGTGTGGACTTTGAATTAATGACGAAGGACAAATCTGGACCATGTGGCTGGACCAGTTGGGAACCACTGCTATAGTTAAGGTCTCCCCTCATGACAACTATATGGGAGGTGAATTTTTACACAACTCACCCATTTACATTTTATCAAGGCTTGAAGTTACGCATAATGAAGGGAAGGCCGGTTTAAGTGGCAGGCTGTCTGCTGATAGTGTCCTCGGGCTCTCAGTCCGATCCACCCTTCACTTGTCCACAGCGCCAGCCTCTTGCCTAAATGTGGTCACATTTGGCTCCAAAAAACAAGATGGTGACGGCTGAAATGCCAAACTTGAGGCCACAGTAGCTACATCCTTTATATTTACAGTCTATGGTGCAAATACCAGCTCTGGGGGACTGGGCTGAATCAGCAAACTTTCTGTTGCTGCCTTTACACAGACTAGACCAGGCATTGCCGCCACAGACTGTATAAATAATGGATGTAGCTACCATGACATCACCTATTGGTTTGTGGACTCCTACCAGATTCGTCATTTTGGCCATCACCACCTTGGTTTTCATAAGTGACCACATGTGGATGAGAGGTTGGAGCTGTGGAACATCGAGAAATGGATCTCGGAATTATTCGGAAGTTGCCACTTCCACCAGATTGCTCTGACACCCGGCGCTGGAGGGTTGCACTGGCGGAATTCGAGCCACTAGCCGCCGACGCAAGATGTGTCTCAGAGCTGCCTCCTGGGGAAGCAGTCCACAGCAGGGATCAGTGAGGTGGACCGTGGCGTGGATAGCTAATTCTTGTTCTTCTTTTTTTCTCTGCCTTTTCTAGATTTCAGCCTGCCCCAGCTTTCGAGGAAACACTGTGGTGGATTTGAGAAAACAAATTATGTATTACAGCGCTGAAAGAGTCATTTCAGTTTATAAACAAGAGATTTTTCTGTTTGTTTTATTAAATCAAAAAACCCAAGACTGTTGAATATAAATGACACTACAATGGTTTATTTGTACACAGTAAACATATGATACAGAGGAGCGGCTGCTCGGAGCCAATAACAAATAACTGACTGAACCATCTGACCAGCAGCCAACAAGATCATATGACTCTGCTACCGTCTGTGTGTGTGTGTGTGTGTGTGTGTGTGTGTGTGTGTGTGTGTGTGTGCGTGTGTGTGTGTGTGTGTGTGATATGACAGTCTCTGTATGGAATATGAGAAGGTATCATGACAGCCAGTTGGCTCACTCAGAAACAACCGATACCACTTCCCTCTCTCCGTCCATCTCTCTGTCATCGTCTCTCTTTTCTCTCCGGCTCACTCTCACTGCTTCTTCTCCTCTAATCACACTCTCTCCATCCCTCCATCTCTCCCTCTCAGTTTCTTTCACACAGTCTCACCCACACACAGACATATAACAGCAGTATAATTTAACACCCACTGAAGCTCAAATCATGTTAGCAGGTTGCCAAACTGGTATAGTACTGTGTGTCCCCGTGTGCTTGCGTAGCCCTCAGCAATGTTCTGTGGTAGTAATGAAGATCGAAACCTTCACACCGCTCTCGTCTTCAGTTCATGCAAGGTGCTGCATCTGGGCACAAACACAGAGGCCCCCAGGGACAACAAAAAAACAAGATCTGATTCTGGTTTTCGCACACCTGCATTATTTACTAGCCAAGGAAAGTGAGCCTAAATCTTGAAGCCTCAGCTTTCACTCAGAGATTTTATTCTGGACAACATCCATGGAAGGCAGTCTGATCAGCAAGGTGAGTGGTTTACAAGTCCTGAAACCTAAAAACATACAGGGTACTGTTATCGTATATAAATACCTCATACTTTTAATTAAAGAAAATCTTAATGCTACAGCACACAATGATATTTAAAGGCACTATGTGTAACAATTTCAGTTGTTCTTTGAGACAAATTTTGCAGTCAAAAGTGTGTCCTAGCACATGTGTATTTACCTCCATCAGCGTATCTAAGTATGTCCGTGAGCTCTGAAATTCTCATTTACATATACATTGCAACTGGTGTCTCATCATGTACGTGCGCCATCTTGAAAATACAGGTACGTACAGGGACATACTTGAGAAATACGGAATCGCCTTTCGTGTTTTCACTTGTCGGTTTCCGGTTTCCGCCTGCAGGTGGGAACTGCCCATTGGTCCGACAGCCCATTGGTCTGACATTCCATAGTTCCGACCATATTAAACCCATTGTTCCGAAGTCCGTTCTGAAATCATCATGATGCCCTGTGGTTAAGGTCTGGTTAGGTTTAGGCACTTGGTTAGGGTTAGGAAAAGATCATGGTGTGGGTTAAAATGAAAAAGAAAGTGGCAAACACATAAGCTGTGAGCCTGCTTCGCCTCAAGCCTTTCCCAGCTGACCCAGAGCCGGTTGCGGCACACCATCAAGGTAGAAATACGCCCGCCGGGAGCCGTTCAGCACCGCGGACTGTCAGACTAATGGGATGTTGGACCAATGGCCTGTCGGACCAATGACATGGACCCCTGCAGGTAGAGTGATGAAAAGCAGCAGCAAGCAGACTAGTCACAAGTGCCGGTGCATTTGAAAAAAGGCAAAAAGGCAACGTGACTGGCGATTTCAAAACGAGGGTCAACATTGGGGTAGCCTTTCCCAGGTGGAGAGAGCTGCTGAAGGAGAATCACAGCTAACAGCAGCTAACAGCTGTTAGCGACCAGCGCCGCAAACAGCTGTTAGCCGCTGTTAGCGCTGTTAGCGGCGCTAACAGCACTAACACTAACGCTAACAGCGGCACAGTGTTGCGAGGAGAGGGATGAGGTGTGTGAGGTTGAGCCACTGGTCAGTTGTCAAAAGACAGGACGTGATCGGTTTGTTTCAATTTACATCCGCCCCAACAGTCCTACGTTGTACACACAGCCAGCATGGTGAGGAGGGGGTTTGTCAACTCACGTCACGTGTCTGTGTAGGAGCCTGAGTGAATACTCCATGAAGTATCGGATGACATGGTTTCATCAATGGAATACTCCATGAAGTATCGGATGACATGGTTTCATCAATGTTATCATAGCTTTTTGGTACAGAGTGGCTACCGTTGTTGCAATACGCATTTGAGGCGCTAGAGTGCGCTATCCGTTTGAATGCAATATACAATCTCAACACTAGATGGGAGAAATTCCTACACAGTGCCCATTTAAGACAATAGTGTGATTTCAGATTTTGTGGCCTCTCCTGTCTCAACATGACATTGCCCCCGAGCAGAACGCCAGCTCCATACAGAAATGGTTTTCCCAGTTTGGTGTGGAGGAATTTGTCCGGCTTGGCCCCTGACCTCAACCCCATCCAAAACCTTAATGAACTGGAACACCAACTGTGAGCCAGACCTTATCACTCAGCATCAGTGTTGGACCTCGCTGATAATCTTGTGGCTGAATGGGATCAAATCCCTGCAGCCTGGTGCCAAAGCATGGTGAAAAGCCTTCCCAGAAGAGGGGAGGCTGTCATACTGTAGCTGCAGATTAATGCAGATGGTTTTGAATAGAGATGTCATGGATGTTTGGACGTCCACATACTTTGTCTGATGTGTCACCTCTTTGATTACGGTCTGGATAAGTTAAAAAGTCTTCCACTGATTCAGAATTACATCACTGTTAGACTCACACTGGAAAGTTTAAAATAGCAATTTAAAAAACTGATGCAGCAAAACCAGGGATATCTTTCTTACTCCACAGATTCATCTTGTCAAAACCTGTCGCCTGTATGACTCACAACGCAATGTAGAGGTGCAGCAGGCTACAGGGACCTGATAAGCTCACTTGTTTTTAAGGTCTTTGGGAAAACCCCCAACAGTGACACAGTAATATGGTGAAAAGGCAAATGATAAGTGTTCTCAATTCAGATTTGAGATTAGTTTGTTGACATTCTGGGACGCCGTGTCAACTTCAGATTGTTACATGGATTGTGTCTTTTCAAAATACATTTCCATTTTTACAGGAAATGTACAGTTTATACCCCTGCGTTCACTCGATATCGTACCTATGGCAGAGGCTCTGCGTACATGACAGTAGCAACTACAACTAGTGACATTACTAATTTAACTGCATTTCTCAGCCACGTGGTGGTAACGTCACTACTTTCTGAGTCAAACAGCTTTTCAGTAGTGAAGTTAATCAATTGACCAAGTAGCATGGTAAAGTACACAAAAGTTACAACCTATTTTCCCAGGAAAGCTCTCAAGTGCGGTGGATTTTCTCCTGCGGAGGTCTGGATAAATGCAAGGATAATAAAACCAATAAGTAATGTGACTGAGGTGTCACGTTCTCTTCTTCAAAACACACTTCCGTTTTCACAGGAAATTTAACGTTTACATATAGTCTCTTTCAAAATAAACACAGTATGTCGGTACAACACCACAAATTGACATTTTTTTCCCTCAACAACAAACGTACATGGTTAGGTTTAGGCAAAAAGCACAGGGTTTGGCTTCAGAATCTTACAGGATGTGAACACCGCTCTCTCGAGTGAGAGTCGGTGACTGTTGGACCCATCCACCACCACTCCCACCTGACTCGGTTGGACTCTGGCTGCCTTGGCTTTCGTCTTTGTCCTGCCACGCTTCCCCCTGACACCGCCTGAGGCCATTAAACTATAATGACATCTGGCTGCGTATCATGCTGATGTTAAAGGACAGCTTTTTTTTAGTTGGTTTATGACGCCTTAAAGGGAAATTTCGGTTTATTTCAACCTGTCTCCTATCGTCCTAAATTTGTTTCAAGTGACTAGTGACATAGAAATAATAGTTAGAATGTTAGCCGTTAGCCTAGATACAGCCGTAGCGTCAGACCTGTT
>NC_065529.1:46457355-46508748 GCF_006386435.1 Epinephelus moara | reverse complement strand
ACTTTGCACTTGAAGGTTGCCCGTTCACTTACGTTTTAACAGGTCTGACGCTACTATGCGCCCCGGCTGTATCTAGGCTAACGGCTAACATGCTAACTATTATTTTTATGTCACTAGTCACTTGAAACAAATTTAGGACGATAGGAGACAGGTTGAAATAAACCAAAATTTCCCTTTAAGTCACTGTCCAAGCGTTGTATTTCGAAGACCTCAGAGTGAGACCGGGCTCACAAGGCTAATTTATACAATGGGTAATGTCATAAGCTAATGCTAATATGTCAGCATTTTGTATATGTGGGGAAAACGTGTCTCTTATAAGACAAATGTTTTGTCAGTGAACCTGTGAGTCATAATAGAGCTAAATTTTGTAACATTCATATGAGTAAAGGAAAATATCGATGGCAGCTACAAACACAGCTGAAAATATTCAACCTGCCGTTAAAAAATACAGAGTTGCTGCTGTCTGCAGAACCTCTCAAACAAATGAACAGTGCTGCATTTTTCACTTTAGATGATGAAAACAAGAAGCAGCACTATATTTTCAAATTGAGCTCAGAGCGGGTTCATCACAATCATACAGTTCTTGAATCTTGTGAACATGAACCTAAACTAGAAGTCGTACCATCCTTCTGCTACTGAACATCCCATTTCATGCACCATACTTATGGAGAAAAAGATTTTCAGTGGATTTAGGAGGAATCAGGCATTTTAAGAAAAGCTCCTGGATTTTTCCACTTTAAAAAGCTGAAGGAAATGAGAACTGGCCTGGCTCTTGCTGAGGCAGAATAATTAGGGCAGACCCCTCTGAGAGAGACCATAAATCTTAATCTTGGAGACCAGCAACAGAGTAACCTTTCATCCAAAACCTGACAGGGTGTCCAACCTAATGCCCTCCGGTTCTTGGTGAAACCCAGGAGGAATTAACAGCAGCTCACCTCTCAGTTTGGACTTTCTGCAGTAAAACATCTCTCAGAGATACGGCTCACAGTCGAGACTGAAACCTGCAGGACACGACAGACAAAATCTTTTATTTAATTAAATGAATACTTCAGGAACCTTGTGCATAAACATAAATCTCAAAGAAAAACAAATTAGGCTCAGGGATGCATGTTTCTGATTTACCTGTTGTTCTTTATATTATACATAAAAGACTAACAGATGAATATGTGTCTACGCGTCTACCTTGAGAACATTGTCATTTTTTGTGATTAACATGTAATTATGTTTGAAATGCAAGGGTTGCAAAAGTGTTGCTTAGCCAGACACATAACCACAGCTGTGCGTCAGTGCGAGAGGAAGGTCTGGAAGCACACATTATCAGTCTGCCATAAAAATGCTCTGGGTTGTTTGTATCTTTTAACCTCTCTAACTCCTCTGTTAAATGGTATCTCCCAGGCATGTTTGGTACTGCCAGATTCAGGAAGCTCTCGGCTTTTCAAAAATAACATCGTTTTTCTTTTATTTCTTATGGATTTCGCACCAGAGCAGTCTAAACACACAAAGTCCAAAATCGCGATGAGTGGTGACAAGTCATGTCATGCCGGTTTTCGATAGGAAAAGTTAAATGATTACTCACAATCTTATGCAGAGCTGTCAGAGAACACGTAGCTCTTTTCTAAAATGTAAGAGTCTCACTCCTACCACTATTTTTGGCTGAGATATACCGTCTAGAAAGTAGGATCATAACTTTCACGTTTCATATGGCTTTATTTGGTGATATTTTATGGTGTTTCTGTGTCATAACCAACATCAGCTATCATAATCACACCTGATTTCAATAAGGTACAATGTTTGAAGCTGGCTGAGTGGTGTTTGATCACTGATAGTACTGTTTTAAAGCGGAGTGAGTGCTCTCATCATTTGGAGCTCCGGTGGATCTTTTCATGGAAAAAACACTGTAGAATGGTCATACTTTGAGCAATCTTCTTCAAATTTGAAACAAATGTTCATTGATAGTGTGCCTACAGCCCCACAGTGTCATTTACCTGCTCAGATGAAGCCACAGGCAGTTATTCCTCCTGAAACACATTTTTTATTTTATTTTAGGCAAAGTCTTCAATTTTTTTACTGACTTCAGAGGCCCATTACTCTGTCTCTGTATCACCTAGAGTGTTTCTGAGACTTTCACAAGAAACTTCAGGGAGTTTCTTGCATCATGCATGCATGTAGTCAGAGCGGTTCAAAAGCTACAGTCATTTTAATTTGGGTATGTCATTTTAGGCGTTTTCGCTACAAAATGGGGGTGGAGTGCAATTAAACCAATCACAATCATCTTGAGTGGCACTAAGGCCAGGGTGCAGCGACAGTGCCCTTACAAAATAGTGTCGGGTTGAACCTGTTTTGGTGGAACATTTGCACGTGGGGAGGCAAGTCCTGCTATTAAAATGGCTATCTCTCTAAAAAAGATGTTAACTGCCAAAAAACATCCGTCAATTCACAGTGTTGTACTGACTCGGTACATTTATTTTGAAAGAGACTGTATGCAAACTGTACATTTCCTGTAAAAATGGAAATGTATTTTGAAAAGACACAATCCATGTAACAATGTGAAGTTGACACGGCGTCCCAGAATGTCAACAAACTAATCTCAAATCTGAATTGAGAACACTTATCATTTGCCTTTTCACCATATTACTGTGTCACTGTTGGGGGTTTTCCCAAAGATCATCTCTGTCATATTGTTTTGAAATATAACAAAGGTTTTACTTAAAGATTCACTCATCAGACGCCCAACCAGAGGGGACGCTGAGAGTGATATGAAAGCTGAGCGCAGAGCACCTCAAGCTGGAAAGGTATCTCTGCACCAACTATTGTTCTTAGAACTGAATAAAGCTTCAAGTGGGACAGATGATAGTTTACACATCACTGTTGATTCATCCTGAAGGCGATGTTAAGACTGAAGTGTGTGAATTTGTTTGCTCTTATTAGTTTCCACTGTACAGAATGGAGCCTGCGAGCCAGTTTGGGCTGAAGCATGAGATGTGCTGCTGATACACGAAGCCAAGAAGCTGCACTCTGCACTGCTGGTATGAGCATCCTGTGAATTTGTCACTGTTCGTGCTGTCAGCTGGCACGTTTACAGGGAGTGATGAAGTCTGAGACGAGACACAAAATGTTCATCATACAACAATCTGTTTCATGTTGGCAGCAAACTGAATCCAACTTTAAAACATCAGATCGATGTCACGTGCATGTTATTTGTGATGCGACTCAAACTGCAGCTCCTGGAGGTGCAACCGCTAAAAATAGATTTTGAGTGTTTTTTCTGTTACTTCCTACATGACTCATTTGATGTGACGTTCTCTGACATGAGCGGAGAACAAATATATCACGTCGACACCGAACAGCTGGAGATGAATTCCTGTCCTGGTGTGATTCGTCCCTGCTGAGGCGAAAATTGTCTTGCTAGCTGAAAAGTGCCCATGCTGTGTGTGAAGAATTAAGGTTCTCAGGTCAAGTGTTTGTTATTACAGAGGTCCAGTTCTGTGCTTCCGTCTGTGACATACAATAATTGTTATATTCAAAACGTAGGAAGTATGTAGGAGCCTGTGAATGAGTGAAATACTGTTCATGTGATTTCATGCTCACAACTCTTGGTTATGAGTGTTATAGTGTGAAAATAAAATCAAACTAAAGGCTGAATGTGTCTTTTCTTTTTTGTCTTGATCCAGGAAACCACAGAACTAACTGCAATCAGAGTGGGTTGGGATGAGAGTATGTCAAGTCGCTAGAGGAAAATGCAGACCAGTGTTTGAAAAACAAAAAACAAAACTGTTTTTTAGGCAGCACGGTGGTGTGGTGGTTAGCACTGTCGCCTCACAGCAAGAGGGTTCCTGGTTCGATCTCGGGTGTGGGAGCCCTTCTGTGCAGAGTTTGCATGTTCTGTGTCAGCGTGGGTTTTCTCTGGATACTCCAGCTTCCTCCCACAGTCCAGACACGTGCAGTTTAATTGGTGACTCTAAATTGTCCGTAGGTGTGAATGTGAGTGTGAATGGTTGTCTGTCTCTATGTGTCAGCCCTGTGATAGTCTGGCATACCCCCCTCTCGCCCAATGTCAGCTGGGATAGGCCCCAGCACCCCCGCGGCCCTCAAGAGGGTAAGTGGTTAGACAATGGATGGTTGTTTTTAATGAGTCATTGCTGCGTCTTGGTGTTTTAGCCACAAACATGGGTGTTAGCAACCCGTGCCCCTTATAGTGCCACTAAAAGTGGTTATTTTAATTTAAAACTTGATCTTTTCCTAAGCATAAGCAAGAGGTTTTTGCACCCAAACCTCACCACGTTAACCAGAGCGATGTTGAAACGTAAAGAACTGTAAAGTTTCAATGTATCCGCCACATAATAACATACAAATGTAAAGTATCTGTAGTTTGCAGAAACGTACAATGCCAAAATTCTGGTGATTGGGTTGCCAGTTCATGGGCTTTGTGGCCATGTTGAGTCAAGCCATACTGCGCTGATATGCGTTTCCCTGATCAGTTTAGATGCACCATGCCACGCAGAACTGTGCCAGAGACTGACCTCCTCCAGAGTCTATCCAAAAGCCGAGTTGCCCGCCCTCAAGAGGGTAGCGGTGACGTCTCTCCAACCACAGCTTCTGAAACAAGCCTGTTGGTTGCAAGACTCTCCTCAGCTCTGTCTGCAGGAGACCAGAGAGAAAGACGTTTTTAAAAGTCTTTTGTAGCTTCTAACTGAATCTCTGTGGTTCGGAGTTCAGTTTCTCTCCTGCGTCCTGTTTCTACTTTAGATATCTGCTTTATTTTACTGTTTCATGTTCGCTATTAGCCGTATTAGAAGTTGTGTGAAGCTGCTGTTCGAAAACTCAACATTTCCTCATTTTGCTGCTTCACAATAAAAGTTTTTAAATAATAAAATAATGTTGGACTTTTATTGTGAAAACTCTCTAGGAAATGAAATGTGTTGATCACTGAATTAGCTGAACTTTGTTAGCAAGTCTAATGAAAATGCAGCCAATAAGAGTAAAATGAGATGCAGCCACAGTGAGATGTTGATGAAGAGCTGCAGACAACAGGCTCTTACTGCACCTCTGCAAACAGCTCACCTCCAACAGGTAAACTTATTTTACCTGCCCTGCTGTGGAAAAACACATGCAGCAAAAATAACAGCTGTGGATCAGCCTACTGCTTTTAAACATCATCACTCAAGACAAGCCGTCATCAGTTAACGACACACCTTCAAGCAGGTAGCCCTGTTGTAATGGGAATGCAAATCAATGCCGTGCTGGGCTGACGGCCCAAACCAAACTGAACCAAACCAAGCCAAGACAAGCCAGCCCATGACTGCTGAAAATGAGTATCAAACTGTCTGTCTGTGCTGTTATCCCTGTATTTAAATGGCTGTTGTGAGTCCCTCCTCTCTATGATGTTCGGCTTTTCACCTCACCTTAGAGAGTGGCTGTTAGAGGCAACTATAAACACTTTAGCCTTCCCATGTGATTGAACAACACGTTGTACAGACTAGTTATTTTCTAACATAATCCTGCCCTAAGAGAAAGAGAGAGGAGGCCTGAGAGAGTAAGAAACTAATGTAATGAAATCCAAATGTAAGTAAAAGAGGTCGACCGCCAAACTGAAGAATACAAGATAGGAGCCTGTAATAAAATCTCAAACTGATGAGATGACCTTTAACACACTGCTTTCCAATTTTCAACAGTTGAATCTAGTATGTTCTCACTGCCTTCTGATGCTGGGCTGAGTTTTTGCATCAGTAATGTTTGTAACCAAGCTGTAAAACTGAGATATGCTGGCAATCACAATCAGCTGAGAAACACAGAATGCAGTTTTTTAAAGTCAAATATTTATGTGAAAATAAAAAAAGAAAAAAGGATTGGATCTACCCACAAATGTTGGCCCAATACAGAGATTCCCACTCTCCGTAGGAAGCTGTCTCCTCCTCCTGCTGTGATCAGTAGAGATCAGTTACTAACTTTCTAACAAACTATCCATGAAGTTATGTGAGGTTAATTTATTATACTGTCGGTTTGCATATAATAACAATGTAGAAAGAGTTTCTTGTTGAATCTATTTTCTGAACGCTTTCTACAAAAATGCACCACTTTGTAGAAAGAAGTATGAATTCCTGTGAGATCAGGCTGCACAGTTACTTCCTGTACTCAGCTTTACAACAGTGAAATGACAGTGTGGCTGCGAGGCAAAAGTCAAAGATAGATGACGAGACAACTTTTCTCCGTGTTGCGGATTCCTGCAGGTGAAAGGGCAGAATGGGAGATTAGATTTCTGGATGGATTTGGGAACCTGGTGTGCCTCCAAGACCAATATTTGGAGTTGTGTTGAAGTGAGAGTCTTACTGTTCAAACAGTTCACACTCCCACCAAGTTGCATCAAGACCTTATTAACACACTTTGTTTTAAAGGCTCAGACACACCAAACTGACTTCAGAGCGCTAGCTGCAGTGAAGGCCTCCTGCTGCGTTGCTAGATGTCGTCTCATCTCTTGCTAGATGTCACTCAAGAAAGTTGCACATCAACACACTGCATGGACTACAGCCGAGGGAGCAACCAGCACGTACGTTCTGTGCCTGCGTGAGAGGAAATAACCGTCTTGATGCTAGTTAGCCAGTTAGCACATTAGCAACACAATTTAATGTTGAAAGAATGGAGCATATTTACTGTGCGCCAGTGAACAACACAAACCATCACAAAAAAAGAGAGTTCAGTGGCCTAAAGAAAAATAATCTAATAATCATGTGACAAGTTTGTTTTGATCTCACTCCCTCTTGACTTTGGCTTTTTGTTTACTTTCCTCACTTTTGTTTCTCTTTTATACTGTCACCTTTATTACTATATCTATCAGTTTTTCCTTCTCCTATTTTTAATTTCTTAACATCCCCCGTAGCCTCTCTCATTTCATCCCTGCCTGTGCACCCTGCACTCTGTCTTTCTCTCTGTCTGACGGACACTTTGAGGACAATAAGAACAGGTGTAACATGAACTTGAGATGACCCACGTGAGTCTCTAATAGCAAAGCTTGCTCTAACTAAGAACCAGGCCACATATACAGTATACGTGCATGGGCAGCTAAAGCCATTGCAACATGCTTATAACATGAGACGGATCACCTGACAATTAAACCATCAGCTCTTCATTTGATATGTTCTGAGTTTCAGCAGAAGTTTTCTCTTTACTCTGTCTGTTGTCTGTGGTGTCTGTAGCTGCTCATGATAACATCTGTGTTTCTCTTGTTCCGTAAACCGTGCAGTGGACGTGACAGTAGGTCCATGAAAGCTTGCATACCTGGTCTCAAAATAACACAGGTTGGACACAGGTTAATTGACTATCCATATTAATCACTTTCCAGTGAAAACAAATGTCACACTTGTGTTACATTATTCAGGTTGAAAGCAACACGTCTCTTACTAGAAAAATGTTAATGAGTGTTACTTCCTGATAGAGGTGTCAGAGTGATAACCCCTTTACCTTCACATGCTGCATGATGTAATCAGATTAACATTTTACTGACTTCCTCATGTTCAGTGTCATCTAATTTGTTTTTAAGGGGTCATTTCCGACGGGAGACATTTCCTTTTCTTCCTGTGGGTGTTATGTGACTTACAGGAGAGATTTAGGAGGAGAACAGCCTGTACACATGCAACTTCAACACTGGAAAACAGGGTTTCCATGAGTCCTCAATAAGGTCCTGGAAAATTCACCTAAAACACCCATCCAAGGCTATCCAAAGTCAACTGAAAGCTGTCTTTGTTCCATTTTTAGTGCATGTACATGCATGGTCTCATTTGAAAGGTAACACTGAAGTTTTTTCCCCAAAGATCATAATCACTGTAAGTGCTTCTGTTATTGAAATATATATAAGCTTTAACACTTCAGCACTGAAATAAAAAGTTTTTTCATCATGGCCTGAATGAACCTTCAAAAAGATGCTGCAGATGATTAGAACAGGGATTTATTAGCAGGAAAACACAATGGGACCATATCATGAAGCCTCACAAAGTCCAAATTCAAAGTAGATAACAAAACCACACAAAAGGAACATTTTAAATATGTTTTTCTGAGGGTTGGGCGCTGTGGAGCTTTGGAGTGTCACTGACTACATGACCCATAAGCCTCGGGAACATTTGGCCAATCGCTGGCCCTTTAACTTGCTTGAAACTACAGGAAATCTCAGTGACGTATATCCCTTCAGCTCAGGCTCTGGTTGGCTATCAAGGCCACAGCAACAGTATTGGAAGCTCCTATTGGCTCAACTGAGGTGTCAGTGGAAAGGCCAGGAGCCCGCCTCCATTTTGGGATACACCAGTCAGTTTGTTTACATGTAGAACAGGAGAAATTATGGATCATATGTGGAGAAATATGAACATTTGAAGAGATGCTACAGCAGTTCATGGATATCTATGGATGTAATAATGTGTTCGGACTACACTCAATCTGTACCTCATATCTGTCAGGTACACAACTCAAACATTCAGAGACACAACACACACAGACACACATCATGGAAAGGCACATCAGGGTGACTCGAATGCTAATGAATAAAAGAAGGTTTTGAGCCTGGACTTAAACGAGTCAATGGAGGGGGCAGATTTAGATTGTCTGGACTATTAGCAGTGTGTGAGAAATGAAATGGGAGCTGCGTAAAGGGTGTTTCGGTTTGGATAATATGGATCTGTGGATTAGGATAATGCTTCATAGGTGAGTAATAACCGTTTGTTTTTTTTCTGACATAAGTGTTTCTTGAGCCTGCTAAGGTGGTTGTATCTTGAAACGGTCAGCATTAATGGCACCACGAGGAGCACAGCTTTCCAACAATATGTCGAATGAGTAAACCACTTAAACAACAACAAATACAGCAGTTGTTTTACAAATCACAATCATCAAAAATCACCTAGAAGTACCTGCAAACAGGCCGTCGGATTTCTAACATTTTCTAAAATCTTTAAAAGTTTTGTAAATTTGGGAGTGAAAAATTCAAGAGTTTTTGAAAACTGACATAAACAGACACAGGTCATTGAAAGTGCTTGAAATTATATTATTATTATAAATTATTATAATATTTTATGTGCAAGAATAAGAATTAAGGTTCTTCTGATATTTTTTTCCCCTCAACATTGATAAATAGGCTCAGTTTGATTGTTGTCTGTGCATTTTTGTGCAGCTAGTTCTTATTAATTGTTTTTTTTTTACAATAATAACAGAAATAACAAAATAGTAATGAACCTTGATCTGTGTTTCAAACTATGCCATGATGGATCCTTGAATTTGAGGGTACTGGCACAGAAAGGTCCTTGAAAAGTCCTTTAATTTGATGTTTAAAGGGGTGTGGGATCCCTGAAAACCCTTACTGCAGGGAAATTAGAAAAGTATTGCTAGTTTTCAAATACAGAATCCAAAAAGAAACAAACAAAAAACAGTAAAACATGTATTTCTTTAAAGTCAATAGACTGCACTTGTATAGCGCTTTTATAGCCTTTCAACCACTTGAAGTGCTTTTACATTACATGTCACATTCACCCACTCACACACACACAGTCACACACAGGTGGCCAAGGCTACCATACAAGGTGCCACCTGCTACTCAGTAACCATTCACATGCACTCACACACCAATGGAACAGCCATTGGGAGCAATTTGGGGTTCAGTATCTTGCCCAAGGATACTCATCCAATTGGTGGACGACTCGCTCTACTTCTGAGCCACAGTCGCCCCAAAAAAAGGAAACCCGTCCTATTTTCTTTACCAGAGGGTGTTTGGTCTTTGAGTTAAAGCTTCTCAGATGTCACTGTATTTTCTACCAGTGGTGGATTGATGACTGTGGCTATCATCCTGTTACAGTCACCTGCCATTTGACACGTCTGCTGCTTAAAGAGCCGGGTTTTATCTAGATAAGCTTCCTGAAAAATGTTTTAACTCAGTTCAGCAGATGGCTACAGAAGAGCTCCACTCTACAATTCGACAGAATGATTAATAGTAAAAACATTATATAACATGTGGTACTTTTTTTAAGGCTCTGAGATAATGACCTCACTGGATGCTAAGTAATGAACATACAGGAACAGACAGTACGTCGCCTTTAGGTTGGATTTAACAACATGAATTAAGCACGAAGGAACTGGATATAACCTCAGAGGCATCGTTTTACATTGTCTACCCAGAGCAGCGCGGCGGAGAGAAATACAAATGTTGTGTGTGGAATCACAACACACACACTTACTGTTACCACCCGTTGCAGAGCAGAATAATAGTCTGCATTTAAACCAAGTGTTACATCAACAGCCTGGTTTCCCTCTGAGACTGCAGCTTCTCTAAACACACACAGACACACAACTTGCTCAGTGTCAGGTCACTGTGTGTTCACAGAGCCTGCTAACATTATGCTTTTATATCTCAATGTAACACCACTTAGAAAGAAACTAGCTGTTGTATTCTTTCATGAACCAGTCAAGTTTCTCTTACAGTTTACATCAATGTCTGTGGCAACATATCTACACAGTCAGCACAGTTTCAAGGCAGACACCCAAGATTAGTGTCACCTGTTCAGAATGCAACCAAATGTCTCCCCTTCTGTTCCTGAGATATGATGTTGAGTTATGTCCAGTAAGTGTTTCATGGAAAACATAATGATGTTGTGGAGTAGCTGACCTCTGACCTGTTGTAGATAAAAATCTAATCATTTAATTATTTCATCCCATTAGACATTTGTGTGAAATTTTGTCATAATTAGTGCATGAATTCTTGAGTTATGGCCAAAAACATCCATCCATCAATTTTCAACCGCTTATCCAAGGCCAGGTCATGGGGGCCTCTCCCTAGCGACGCCTTCCAGCTCCTCCTGGGGGACTCCGAGGCGTTCCCAGGCCAGATGAGATACATAATCCCTCCAGCATGTTCTGGGTCTGCCCCAGGGCCTATCATCGGGACGTGCCTGGAACATCTCTAACAGGAGGCACCCAGGAGGCATCCTGATCAGATGCCCGAACCACCTCAACTGACCCCTTTCAACACGAAGGAGCAGCAGCTCTACTCCGAGCTCCCTCTGGATTTTACGAGCTCCTCACCCTATCTCTAAGGCTGAGCCCAGCCACCCTTCAGAGAAAACTCATTTCAGCCGCTTGTATCCACGATCTCATTCTTTCAGTCACTACCCAGAGCTCATGACCATAGGTGAAGGTTGGGACGTAGGTGGACCGGTAAATCAAAAGCTTCGCCTTCCGGCTCAGCTCCCTCTTCACCACAACAGTCCGGCGCAGCACCCGCATCACTGCAGAAGCTGCACCAAACTGCTGATCCATCTCACGCTCCATTCTACCCTCACTCGTGAACAAGACCCCGAGATACTTGAACTCCTTCGGGCAGTAACTCACTCCAAACCTTTGATCATCAAAATCTAATCAGATCATCGTTGAGTTCAAGTGGACCTAAATTTGAAAAAATTTCCACATGGCCTTGAGATATCACATTCATAAGAATGAGACGGACAGATAGACGAACAACCCAAACACAGCCACAGTCATCGCTGGTGCAGAAAGCGTTTTAGCAGCTGGAGGCGCCTTTCTGTAACTGTTTTTAATGCGTGTTTTGCATTGTGACGCGCCTCGTGTTTCTGCGCTCTAGGCAGCTAACATTTTTGCCAGAGTGCTCTGAACTCCTCGAGTTGAAAAAACTTCAACTCAGAGTGGAGAAGCACCCCAGGTCATCTCTTTTTTCCCATTGTCCAATCAAATGCTTTGAGAGGCGGGCCTTCTGTGGTGGACATGACAACAGGTTTACAGTTGGGAAACAATGGAGGAGAGACTGGTGGTAGCGGTTGCTGGATACCCAGAGCTATACAGCCTGACGATAGACAGCGGGTTGTCAAACTGCCCCTGAGTCATCCTAAAATATGCCTGGAAACAGCCATCATGGAGGAGAAGCTCCTGGACCAACTGGTGATACTTCCTGTGATCCACCCTCTTTTTTAGGGTCTCATGTACCCACACAGATCTCTGTTTATCTGCTGACAGCCTCTCACCCTCAACCAGAGCTACAGCAAGTATTCTCTGCCTCAACATGTTAGGAACTAGATACTAACTACTGTGGAAAAGAAATTACACAGGAAGGTTAGAATAAGGAGGTGAGTCCATGGTTGCCTGGCAACAAGAAAAAGGCACAGCAAGCGTTTTTTGTTTTTTGTTTTTTTCACTGGTGGCATTCAATTTTTTAAAAAGTCAGTGCAGCGTGCCTCGCATTTTGCAACCTGCAAAGTGCTTCCTGTGTGATCGGGGCCTAAAAATAGCCTACATGTTGGTGAATTACAGAGAGCGCTCACTTGACATTACAAATTTCCTCTCGTCCATGCTTTTATCTTCAGTAGATTAAAACTAATGTAATGTTTTGTTTTACGGATCTCCCTAAAAAAAAATCAGACAGTGTCCTGTCTAAGGCCAAGAAAGTGGATCACATCACTCCAGTTCTGAGGTCTGTACACTGGCTTCCTGTCTGTCAGAGAATTGATTTTGAAATAAAGCACTGAATGGTTCAGGGACAAATACATTTCTGATCTGAACCATCCAGTCAGGTCTTCTGGGACAGGTCTGCTTTGTCTTCCCAGAGTCAAGACTAAACATGGAGAAGCAGCGTTTAGTGTTTATGCACCACATATCTGGAACAAACTCACAGAAAGCTGCAGGTCAGTTGCAACTCTCAGTTCTTTAAATTCAAAGCTGAAGACTTTTCTGTTTGCTGCTGCCTTTTATTAAATAAAATAACTGTTTCTCACACTGCACTGTAACTTATTCTTGTCTTATTCTTTTGACTTATTCTTGTCTGACATGTGCTAATCAAATAAACTTGTCTTCCCTAAAGAGACCAGACCCTGATGGCAGCATCAATCAAGAGCGAATTAAATACTGCAGCCTATAAAAACACCCAACAACAACACTAATCAAATCAAAATCACAGAGGAGACAAGCTAAATCATTATGTAAACACTCAAAGAAAATGAGGCCGACAATAAACTGCCTGACAGACGGCTCCTTCTAAGCTTTAAATTATTGTCATAAATATATCAGCCACACCTCACATCACCATGGCAACCAGGTACCCATAAATATAACCTTCAGATACAGTCACAGCAGGAAAACATAAAAGCAAACATATGCAGTGTGGCTTTTTATCTCTAAATCTTGCTGTACAGATTATTCATGGAGGGAGGATGTGGTCTTGTGGAGGTGTTTGGTTCAACAGTGATGCAGCAGCTGCTGTTGAGGGGAGCAGGTGGGACCAACCTGAGTTATGAGCTTTGAGGGCTTCAGTGTCCAACTAGAAAGCCCATTACTCGCTTTTATAATGTTTTAAACCAGACCAATGTGTTAAATGTCCCAGCTGCTGCAAAGACATGTCAAAATGAACTTAGTGTAAATATAGATGAGGATGAATGGGATCTGATATGGAAGCATATGAGGAAGATATCGGTGCGTACTAGATTGTTACAGTATGCAATCCTGCACTGCTTGCAAATCTCTCCCAACAAAAGACATAAAATGAACCCCCAAGTTTCACCTCTGTGTCTAAAATGTAAAATCTCATAAGGAACATAAACGCATCATTTCAAGCACACTGGGTAGACATTCTGCAGATGTGGGAAAAATTAAAAGACGAACCAATGGCTGAACGAGTCATAATGACAGTCTATTTTAGCAGAATAACATTACTCAGATTCACAAGGTGTTAAAACTAGATCAACAAGTTCTTTTAAATCAGACAAACTCACTTGACAATCAACAGGCAACTGAACTGAACAACATGGTCTGTTAGCCAATTAGCATCCTTGTGTTTTTCTTTTCTTTTATGTCAGACAAGATAAGGTTTGTTCTACCTTGACATGTTTCGACGGATGTCTTTTGTCTTCTTCAGAAGCGTCACCAGATGTCATTTGTGACGTGCCTTATATCAGCTGATGTTACGGAGGCGTGGTCGCCCTGGTCGCTCCTCGAGGACAGCACTCCAGGTATGTGACAGCGTATATGCTCCCTCATCCCGGTTCATCGTTCTGCGGGCTTCCTTATCTCCACTGCCTCCATGATCCAGCGTTGGAAACGATTATCCTGTGTGCGGATGACTCTGGCTTCCTCCCAGTTCATTATATGGTTCTCTCTTTTGCAGTGATCGGAAATGACGATATGTACGAGAACTGGATTAGGGAGCATATACGCTGTCACATACCTGGAGCGCCGTCCTCGAGGAGCGACCTGACAGCAGGAGAGTTAGTAGCCCTGTTAAATTTGACAGGGTGGCTACGCCTCCGTAACATCAGCTGATATAAGGCACTTAACCAATGACATCTGGTGACGCTTCTGAAGAAGACAGAAGACATCCGTCGAAACATGTCAAGGTAGAACAAACCTATGAAGGAAAAGAAAAACATTAATTTACCACTTAAGCGCTATTTGGACGGGATTAGTTTTACATGGGCACGTGGGGTAATGTCACTTTACCACAGGACGTCGGTAATATTAATGGCCAATTCGCACGGGATAAGCAAAACTACCGTCCCCTCCTGTCGCCATGTGCGTATGACGTTGCTTCCTGTGCAATCAGAAGTCCCGTGCCTCGGACAAGTGCTTGCAACCTCCTTTTGGTTTTGAATCGTGTTCGTCGTAGGCCCACAGTGCCTGAGGTTTCACACGGACTTGTCCGACTGTGAAGTGCAAAACTGAATGCTTCTTCAAGAGCCTCCATGCTTGAAAATCCGTGAAAAACCACTTGTAAACAGGATATGATGAAATATCTACACAAATATTTACTGCTGGTCTATTCGCACAGGATTAGTATTACCTGAGGTAATTTTCCGGGACCCTTTTACAGAAGGTAAAAGTCGCGGTGATCTTTACTGACATCGTGTGGTAATGATTACTGACATGGCACATTCGGACGGGACTAAAATCTCTGGTAATTATTACTTTAAACCACGTACCTATGTAAAACTAATCCTGTCCGAACAGGGCTTTAGACAGTATGAACTTCTATGGACAGTTAGCATCCTGTTAGCTAAGCTAGCACACTGTCATATGGTCTCTCCGAAACCCACTGCAAAAGTTTGATTTTTTGAACGTACTCGAGGCAAATTCCAGACTGAAATATTACGGAGGGGAGGAGTTTCACAGGCACATCGGATATCACTGAGATTCCCATAGGAATGAATGGACCTCCGGCTGACTCGTCTCCATACACATACGTAAGTGGAAATGAGGCCTTAGGAGCTCCTTGACCGCTGCTCTTCTTCTTCTTCTTCTTCCTCTTCTTTGAGTTAGCCACTAACTGCTATAACAGCTACCTTTTGAATCACCCGCATTGAGTCCTACACATAAGACGTTGTCAAAGCACCCATGATCCTGTCCTGCTGGCTGTCCCGTTTATACAGACATTGTTGTGGCACTGTTACTACCTCATTCCCGGCTCAGAGGCGAGACAACTCTGTCCCCTGATTCCTTGTTCGTACCTTATATACAGAACAGCAAGGCGGCATAACGGCATGATATTCCCACCTTGAAGAGGTAGTGTAAAAAAAAGGTTAAATCATTGTAGAAACATTGATATGATGAAATGTATAAATGTAACGTGTCCGTGGTCTTGTGAACAATGCCAACAGTTTCTTCTGGCAACTGGGCTGAGAATAAGAATGGGGGGAAAGAAGAAGATTGCAAAGAAATTAAAACAATGGCTAATTGAGTTTTGAAAATAAAAATGGTACAATGGTGCCTCAGAGGCACCCGTTTCTCCGTGGTATACTTGGTTTCAGTTTGAATACAGTATGGTACCCTGAAGCGGTGAAACAAAGCTTCGATGAATAGCAGCAGGGTACTAATACATGTGGGAAAGACAGTGTGGACGAATGCCGCAGGGTTTTTACTCCTCATGAATCAAGTACACAATCTTATATAAACAGCTGAACATCTCAGGAGTTTCACTGGAATGTGAAACCTCTTTATTCAACCAGAGGAGAGAACAGCAGCACACAAGGGCCTGAGCCTTCAGGAGCAATTCAGTAATATGATACTGCAGGTTAAGAGATTAATGAAATTAGATAACAACCATGTGAGACAAAGACACACTTACTGTTACATTTAAGTAATTCATAAGAAGACACTCGTGCATTCATAGCAGACGGGCACATTTTAAAAACACTGACGTGCAGTATGATTGAGTCTGTGCTTTACTGCTGCTTTCTAAAAACTGTGCCTGGCGCTTCAGAAGTGCTCTTTTCAATTTCAGCTCTTACACTTTAACACAATGGCTGAACCCCACAGGCAGCGGCAGGCACTTGACCTGCCCCAAACCAACAGAACAACTTGACCTTAAAGTTGAATTCACAGTCATATCCAAACCAGTGCTTTAAAAAGGTCCACGAGCAGGTTGCTGTCCTGCAGCCATCCTGAGTCTATGCTGCTTTGATGCTGAGCAAAGAAGAAGAAGCAAATAATTTTGAATTCCCCAAGCTCAAAGTATTAATTGGACCATAAATCCAAACAACCAATTACATTTTTCATATTTTGAATAGAGATGGTAGAGGGTAGTCGGAGAGGAAGCTGGGTCTGTTTTTCCCCTCATTTTGTATTCCCATTTCAAATTCTTCACCAATGTTTGGATAAAACCAAAATTAGCCATTTCTTTCTAAACACATTATACATGTTAAAAAATACTTGTTCAAAACATGTGAAAAGACTGAGAACTGTGGAGCTAAACTGTTTTCATCATTTCTGTGTCCAGGATTTTTTTCAGTGGCCGGAAAACCTGCTCGACGATACACTGAAGCCATCGTCAACATAACCCCTGCCCTACAATATCTTCCTGAGACCCAAACTTTTGTTTGGTGTGCATTTTTAATTTCTCCTAGCTATTTAGGATCAATAGGACCTGATAAGTATAAAAAAAACCTTAACATTGTCAAAGATAATTAAAGGGATAGTGCACCCAAAAATGAAAATTCAGCCATTATCTACTCACCCATATGCCGATGGAGACTCTGGTGAAGTTTTAGAGTCCTCACATTACATGTTGAGATCCAAGGGGAGAGTGGGTAGCAACACAACTCCACCTAATGGAGGCTGACGGCGCCCCAGATTCAAACGTCTAAAAACACATAATTGAAACCACAAAATATCTCCATACTGCTCGTCCGTAGTGATCCAAGTGTCCTGAAGCCCCGACATAAAAAGTTGTTTGAAAAAACGTAATTTGAACTCTGTTTTTAGCCTCATTGTAGCCTGTAGCTCTGACTGCTTCTCTGTGGACCGTGCGCACTGCGTTCATGTGGGTTCACATGCTTTCGCTGGTCTTGCGCACAAGTCCGCACATGTGAATGCGGTGCACAGAGAGGCAGTCAGAGCTACAGGCTACAATGAGGCTAAAAACAGAGTTCAAATTACATTTTTTCAAACAACTTTTTATGTTGGGGCTTCAGGACTTCACCAGAGCCTCCCTCGGCATATGGGTGTGTAGATAATGGCTGAATTTTCATTTTTGGGTGCATTATCCCTTTAAGTCCCAATGTCATGAAACAAGACGATAATAAAGTCCTGAAGTCTTCAAACAAATACTTCCCAATTAACAGCATCTTATCTTGTTACTGTTCCTAATTTTGGTCAAATTTGTTGCCATATCAAACTACAAATATTATTAATCATAAATAAACAAGTTTCAACCATAAAATGTGATCAGGTTTTGTCCACTTTTGTGTCAGGATCAGCTGCAGACTGACTTGGCAGAGATGGCTGCCATCTTGTTTTTACATGGATTAGTGTATTGTGCTCTTTCTGCCACTAGATGGCACAAAAGTATCCACAAACGAGGACAACAGGTCTAAGTCAAGTAGAATAAAGTATAAGGTGCAGTAGACCCAAAATGTGATGTTCTCATATGAGGACACAGGGTCTCAGGAGAATATATAAACTATGTTACTACCAATATCTGTGAGTGTCATTTTGTTCGTCCACTGTGTGTGACTGGCGAGTTCACTACGTCCACCGAGCTCTGTTAGCTCCTTCGTTATAATAAATACATCTCTGTTAAATGCCACAATCATATAAACACAAGCGAAACAGCCGTCACTAACATACCTGTCAGTCTTTCTGCCGGCAGTCACTGCTCACTGCTGTGGGTGTGTGCTTTGTGCTAACGTTAGAACGAGAGGTTATAGCCACACAGCGGCTCTTGTTCCCTGGTTCAGAGGGTGTGTGCTGTGCAACCACAGACTGTGTGACCAACTGACTTAGCTGCTAACGAGAGACTGTCGATGCGCAACAGCTTGTTTTTCGGCTCAGGGGTCATGTGTTTTTGCTACTACCATAGCTCCTAACAAGTGTCTGTCGTTTCACAGCGGCACAGACTGTTTACCTGCCGCTCAGACATAATTGGTTAATACTACTCGGACTACAAATGGAAACCAGAACGTTTCTGATACCAAAACCTTGTCCCATTGCTGAAAGATTCTGCATACCAATGTAGATATCAGTTTATAGAGATTAGACTGCTTGCAACTGATGAGTGTGATTCTAAATAAGCTAAACACGAGCACAACCATGTGTCTGCTGTTTAGAGCAAGGCAAACTTGATTTTTCTCTACATAAAAGTTTGTAATCTGAAGGTCACTATTCAGCTTTTTTTTTTTTTCTGTCTGTAACACTGTTGTCTGTAACACTGTTGTCATTTTGTCAGCCAAGGTCTTCAGTTACCTGCTATCCTTTACCAGAGGTTGACGGGGCAGGACAGGACAGGAGCGAGGAGCATGCTGAAGAAAGTGATCCGCTGCCGACGTGTAACTACATGAATAAGAGAAGAGAGGAAAGCAGTGAATGGCATTAGTCAGCTGAGTGTAAAGTTACACCTGGCGTACAGGCGGCTGAGGTGAAAGAACATGTCGGGTAAACGCAGCGACTCACTGATACCAAAGCCGACTTTCAAACATCCAATCGCCTGTTCAGAGAACAGTCTGGTTCAGTTTGGTTTAGTAATGTTGTAACAGAGGAGTTAAAAAAAAACACACACACACACACACACCACATATTTTGTTCCCTCTATCTGTGTGTAACCATGCACGTTATAGATTTCATGTGATGAGGATCCATCTTTGAGATTTCTGCAGACATCCCAGTGAAATAGAGGAAACTGAATTTTCCTTAAAAAGTCCTCAGAGTGTTGATATAATATATTTTAAATGATTCAAAAGCAACACATTTTGCAGTTCAGATGCTAGAAGAAAATGTTATTGTACGTTTCTGCAATCCACAAACAGATGGTTGTAATACTTGTTCTACCAAGACGTCGTTGCTTGCAGAGGTTTGCCCCATGACAAGCCGTTTGGGTTTTTTTTTTTTTTTTACCAAGACATCAATATCTACTTCAGCTGTGATTGTGCCACCAAAATTGTTTTTCAGTCAGGAACACTTTAGTCAAAGAAAACTTTATTCACGTTTACAGTATTATAATTGGTGGTATGGCTCTGTTCTGGGGCCTCTCTACCTTTCCAAGCCCTACACAGAAAGCCTCTTGCATGCGCCTAGGTGGAAAGTCATATGGCAGAGAGAGCACACCTCTCCGCCCTTCCACGTGCAAATGAGGAAAGCTTGAGGCAAAGAGAGCACACCTCTCTGCCCTTCCACGTGCAAATGAGGAAAGCTTGAGGTAAAGAGAGCGCACCTCTCTGCCCTTCCATGTGCCTACATGTAAAGCCTAAGACAGGAAGATTCCATGTGCCTACATGTAAAGCCTAAGACAGGAAGAGCAGCAGCAAAGACCCTCCAGGAACAGAAAAGAGCAGCATCAATGACAAACAGAAATGACATTGATAAGTCAAGCATCAATGACAAACAGAAATGACATTGATAAGTCAGACACAGCAAAAGGAGGAGCTGGGGTGGAAGCAGGTTGCAAAGCAGCTTGCAGAGGAAGCAGCAACAGTAGGCAGGCCAGAGCAGTTTAAATAGGGCGCCCTGAATGAGATTCACCAATTGGTTGCATAGAAAGGAATCATATGATCTATCCGCTGACTCCCTTCCATCAATCAGCTGCTCCATCAGTTGATTGGGCTGTTTGAGATCAGCTGATGTAGCTGGGATGTGAGCTGAGCTTGACATCATGTCCTGTCTGAACTAATGCTATGCTCAATTTTTAACCCAACCACAACCAAGTGGATTTTGTGTCTAAACCTAACCACAAATTAACCACAGCTTTGTTGAAACGTAAACACACAAAGTTTCAATGTCGCAATTGGGTTGCCTTTTTCAGACACACTGTCTCCAGTACTTTGGGTAATCTATAAACCTCAGTGTGATCAGTTTTGTGGGGATTTTTTCTTTGAAAATAGAAATCAAATGAAATCAAGTTTATTTATAAAGCACGTTTAAAAACAACCAGAGTCGACCACAATGCTGTGCAATAAAATGAAAGAAGTAAAATGACACAACACGGTAACAGCAAAATGTAAGAAATGACATAGCAAACCCCAAAACATGCACAAATTAACAAGTAAAAAATAAAATAGAGCACAGACTAGTAAAATCTGATAATAAAATATGAAAGATAAAACAGAAACCTTAAGGACACTCAAAGGCCTGAGATGGGTCTAGGGTTTGAAAAGGGGGCAGAGGATCTGAGAGATGTGCTTGGGTGCCATGTAAGGCTTTAAAAACTAAAGTGGGTGGGTGTTGCTTGGTAGAAAGAAAATAGTTCCAACATGAAACTGCTCACAACAAGGTCTGTGGATTATCCTGAGTAACCAGGTCATGACTTCTGAAAAGACACATTGCTGTTGAGTCTAAAATGTATTTTTTGGCGCTTTGAGCACCACAAGCTGAGTGCCATCTAGTTCAATTACACTGAAGAGAAGGCAGACATCTGTACGGCCAATATCTCCAACACAAATTACATTTACAAACAGCGTTACAGGTAAGAGGAAAATGTGTATTTTTGAATTTGGGGTTGAACTGTCCCTGTAGACAGAAAAGCACAGTGACTCAATGTTTTCTTTGAGGGGCTGACTGACTTTACAAACAATGCACTTAGATAAAAAATCTGAAACCAAGTGAAACATCATGTAAAAAAAACAGTCCTAAACAGGAAAATTTAAACGCTCTCCCTCCTCCCAGGAAACATAATCTCCCCCTGTAAAGTTTTATCCCAGAACTTCTGTCTCTCTGTGTTTCTCCGCCCACTCCCTGCTGTGAGCCAGATATTAGATGATGTTAAATTGTTTGTTTAAATATTATAGGAGACAGGACGAGGAGGTTAGATCCACAAGAAGCTCTGCAGGGAAGTCACGCTTCACTGGCTGACGTGTGTGTGTGTGTGTGTGTGTGTGTATGCCTAGATTTACAGCCAAACACTCGCTTCGACAGCTGAAGAGAGTGATCTTTGGTAAAACTTGATTTTATTTTAGACAAAGTTTTTAAAGAGGAGCGGATGGAAAAACATGCTGGGAGGGTGGTGTGATCAGCTGCTGGTGATATGCTTTCATGCTCTGCTGCTGAAAGGCTGCAGTTTAAAGGCAGAAATCACATTATGTTTCTAATAATACTCATGTTTTCTGACTTTATAGCAGTGTTGTTGATTTCTTGATCAAGTTTGTAAGATTTTAGGGGATTTAGTAGCGTCTAGCAGTGAGGATTGCAGATTTATCCACAGAGGTCTCTTCCTCATCAAAACAAATGGACCAGGTAATTAAAACCGGTAAAAACACTGAATAAAGCAGTTTCATGTTAGAGATCTATGTTTTATCAATGCTTTTTGGCATGTTGGAGACGGGCAGCTCGGCCTCCACATGCAAATGTGAGCTCAGCTTTATTTGTCTGAACACAAAATACAGATGATCAGGACGTTTTTACCGAGAGCTGAATTATCAGCAGAGGTCTCTTCCTCTCCAAAACAAACAGACCTGTTGATTAAAACTGATAAAAACTACTGAATAAAGCTGTTTCATGTCACAGATCACTTTTTTTCTGACACTGCTCATTGCAGATGGGCTTCTAACCACAGTGGCCGACACAAAAACGTCCATTTTTCTAAAGCCAGTGTTTGGTTTGTCTGTTCTGGGCTACTGTAAAAACATGGCAATCTCCATAAACCAGGGCCAGCTGTAGATATAAAGGGTTCATTCTAATGTAAGGAAAACACATTGATTCTTATTTTCAGGTGATCACACACTAAAGACAACATATGTATTATTATGTTATATTCCATTTCTGTCAAAATATCCCCTTAAATCCTATACACAGGACCTTTAATGCATCACTGTGTGAAAACCTCCCCAGACCTCTGAGCTAAAACTGAATTCTTCCACTTGCTTCTTTTTTCCATCCAACTATCAGAGAGACATTTAATGTGTTATCATATATGGGTGCTTTCAGACCTAGAGTCGTCTCCTTTGGTCTGAATCAGGGACTCATGTTGTTCCAAAGTTGTATAATTGCCTAGAGTTGGTTCGTGTTCTCACGGCAGCATTTACAAGAGGACCAGATCAAATGCCTTGTGTGAGAAAGCTGCTCTTGATTGGTCAGAATTTCCATGTGGGAAAAATCCAGGAAGTAAAGCAAACGTTGAAGAAGAGTACACTTGCAAGATAAATGTGACACTTTCTAATGTCACAATGGAGGGACAACTACGCAGGTTGATTTTAGCGCTGCTCATCGTGGACTATATTGCTGTCATTGTTCATTTTAGTCAAACCATACAGTTTGAAAACGAGGCGCGGCTCCAACTAGAAAACAATGTTTTGATGCATTGGATGTGCTGAATGTGCATATTAAGGCAGTACAGGAGGAGGTGCACATTAATAATCCTCCAGGACTGTAACATGCTCATGTTTAACGCAAACAATGTGTCATGTGACTGCAGTTGCTTCACATCCAGGTCGGAACACCTTCTCACCACAAACCAACCGCACCAGAGTCGTTTGCAACTGAACCGAGACCACCTTCTCAAGAAGGTCTCAGTCTGGTTGTTTTGGTGCACACCCGAGTGTGATTGCTGTGTTCACACCTGTTCAAATGAACCACACTTAGGGGGCAAACGAACGTGAGTTTGATTGAATTGAATCAAACGGCAGGTGTGAAAACACCCTGTGACAAAAAGCAGCAAATCTTCAAACCTGAGATGCTGGAAACAAAACAAAAAAAATTGTCTTTTTTTTTTCTATAAAAATGACTGAAATGGTTAATCGTTTATCAAAATGATTCCTGATTAATTTTCTGCTGATCTACAAAGTGATTAACTGACCAATTCAGGTCTAAAAAAAGAAACACACTCAAGGATATTAAACTATGATATGGTCAGAAGAGTGAAAGAATCTTTAAGTTCATTACTTTTACTGAAAGTCATAGAATCAGGAGCTGTTTAAGATGCACGTTGCGTCTGACTTTCTATTTTATGAAACAAGAAAAAGAGGAAAAGAGGAAGTGGAAATGGAGCAGAGCAACGGTGAAGAATGTCGAGCTGAACATCAACACCCCGATTCACAGAGGAGGGATGTAGGTCACCTGTAATCAGACCACACATCAGTCTGTGTGTGCTGGAGGGGATACATAACCACACACACACACACACAGGGAGCACACTCAGACATGGTAACTGTTGTGACCTGCTAACTCGTAGAGGGGAAAAGGATCATCACACTGCAGGGGGTATGGGTCACAAAAGAAAGACAGAAGGACAGACTGTTTGTTAGTTTGATTAAACCCGGACATTTGATATACATGTTAACATGTTAGTCCGACTGAAATCATGTTACATCGAATTTCTCAGACTAACACATCCAGATAATGTGATTGGCAGTCACATTCCTCCCACACATATACAGTCAATTGGACCCAAACTGGCTGAGGCGCTCTGCACATGCTTCGTCGATTCAGCCCCTACTTTGACACGGAAGTTGAACAGCATTAAATGTGTAACAGAAGAAGAAGCCGGTAACAACATGGCAAAATCTACATCCAGTGCCATGACTTTTTGGATGGACAAGGAGATAGTGTTCATGCTGTGTCAGCTGAAACATTTAAATATTTTAAAATACATGGATGGGAGGAATACACTGAATGGCAGAACAGCTGGATGACCCTCGATTGTTTGGTCTCTGATGTAATAGGTCAACCAGAAAAAGGTCCAATACGAACAAGCTGAAAGGGGACACATCATCACCGATCGTAGCGGAGTCGGACATATTTCGGTCTTGTATACTGGGACGAGGACAGTAGTCCTATTAAATGGCCTAGTCAATCTTTAATCGTAGCTCCACTTAACTGTGCATGTCTACATTTACATGCACCGGAAAACGATAAGGGACTTTTTATCTAATTTGAGCTACAAATATTTTTTCTTGAGCCTCCCTGAGTAACTGATGGAAAATACATGACCCTCCCCTCATCATAAATTAGCTGTATTTTTTAAAAACTTAACCTATAATGTTTGAAAGTTAAAGGTTGAAGGTTAAAGATGAAATGCTGGAGTTAAAAAAAGCGCCTCGGTTTTTCACTCTCATCTCCTGATTAGTCTGCACAAACAGTTTAGTTCAGCCAGGACCACTTCAGTCAAAGAAAACTTTATTTGCATTTGCAGTGTTATATTTGGCAGTATGGCTCTGTTCTGGGGCCCCGCTGCCATTCGTCAGGCCTGCGCAGAAAGCCTCTTCCATGCGCCTACATGGAAAGCCTGAGGCAGAGGGAGCAGCAGCATAAACCCCTTGGGAACAGAACAGAGCAGCATCAATGACAAACACAAATGACACTGATAAGTCAGACACAGCATGAAAAGGAGGAGCTGGGGTGGAGGCAGGTTGCAAAGCAGCTTGCAGAGGAAGCAGCAACAGTAGACAGGACAGAGCAGTTTAAATAGGGCGCCCTGTTCGCCAATTGGTTGCATAGACAGGAATCATGTGATCTATCAGCTGCTCCATCAGTTAACTGGGCTGTTTGAGATCAGCTGATGTAGCTGGGATGGGAGCTGAGCTTGACATCGTGTCCTGCCTGAACTCACGCTATGCTCAATTTTTGGCAAAAATTTAGATGTAGGATTTGGTTGTCTTTTTTTCTGACAGAAGCATGCGTCGCAAATGATGTGTCCAAGGACCGTCAGAAATTTGAAAATTCAAGGATAATTTCTATTATTACAGTTTCTGACTATGATAGATGGTGTAATTTTTAAAGAAAACATGGGCAGTGGGTTTGGAGGGCATGTTGTCTATGAAAATCAGCAGTAAAATAAAAAAAAAATACAGCCTCCCCAGTGCTTAAAAAATTATTTCACATGCCCCCCTCCCCCCCACATGAATAACAACATTGGCATTCTGGGATGCTACAACCAACTCCAGGACGTCAACAAAAGCACGTGGTTAGGTTTAGACAGAAACATCATGGTTTGGCTCTAATTCAAATGGGAAGCAAACACCAGACTCTTGGGTGATAGTTCAGGGTTTGTTGGACCCCCAAAGTGGCAGTATTTGACGACTTCGGGTTGAGAACGAGCTGGAATAACTTCTCATCACAACTCATCATAACTTCTAATCTCATTACAATAAAATGTTCTGGTGGAAAACCTTTGGTCCTGGTATCATGTGGAGGCCACTTGACATGCACCACCCACCCAAACACGGTTGCCGACCAAGTGCTCCCCCTCATGGCAACAGCACTCATTGATGACCGTGCCTCCCCCCCAGCAGGACGATGCTCCATGCCACACAACAAAAACTGTTCAGGAATAGTCTAGGGAATGTGACGAAGAGCTCAAGGCATTGACCTGGCCTCCAAATTCCCCAGATCCCAATCAGATCGAGCATCTGTGACACGTGTCTGTGCCCCAGAGGTCCCAGGGTCCACAGTTAGGCCTCCTTAGATTGGACTTGGCTCTCACTTGTCAAGACATGAACAGAGGACCTCTGGGGGTGTACGGTGGTGTCTTGCTCCAGGGTATTGGCTGTGGATCCTTGCGGAGTCCTATGGGTTGCAAGGTAGGGTACCAGCATGTCCTACAGATGCTCGATCAGATTGGGATCTGGGGAGGTTGGTCTTTGTCACGTTCCTCACGCCATTTGTGAACAGTTTTTGCAATGTGGCATCGCGCACTGTCCTGCTGGGGGGCCACTGCTATCAGGGAGTGCTGTTGCCATGAGGAGGTGAACTTGATCTGGAACAGTGATTGTATGGGTGGTGTGGGTCAGGTGGTATCCACATGAATGCCAGGACCAAAGGTTTCCCAGCAGAACAATGCTTTGAAAGACGATCAATGTTATTCTCTTCGCTTGTCACTGGTTTCAATGTTTTGGCTGGTGTATCTTCTCTAAATTCAAACCTTTAAAACATTTTCTCATTCAGAAATTCAGTTAATAAGCTACGCTAAAATAAAAAAAGTTCTGGTCCTCACTTATTTCTAAACCCTGATTGTAGTTATGAAACCTCGAAAGCAGTAGATGCCGTGGTTAGAGTTGTATAATAGAGCGCAGTCTCGTGCATGAAGCCAGTTACAGACCCTGACTTAGACCCTTTGTCAACACCATTGCAGTGGAACCGAAGACAAATCCTGCCAGAGGAAAGCCAAAGACACCGCAAGCGTGCAGAGCTGCTTACAGTCTGGACTTCTAAAGATAGACTAAATACCAAAAACAGACCCTAAACAGCCTCATAACCCGGTCCAGACCAAAAGTCGTATTAGCAGCAACATATCAATTTAAATCAAATCAAGCTGCTGCTGTTTGCAACACTGATGATCATAAAATCATAAGAGGAATGGCAGAACGGAAAAATACCAACCAACTGACACCAAAAATCCAGTTTGACATACTGAGTCCTGACACCAGGGCTGAGCCAATAAATCACCTACAAGGGTGAAAATAAGAACCACGGCAACTTCTCCTAATAAATAAAACTGCTGAACAATAGAGGTCAGTAAGAGAATTCAAAACACACTCAAACCCTCTGTTAGTCAATAGTATGTTTGTCTTGCCGTTTGTGGTTAGATTAGTTGTACAAAAACATCAACAGCTTCCAAACCGCTCACATTTCAGGTTTTTGTTTCACAGTGGAGCTTTTATTGCTGCCTGAAGAGAAAAACAACATGTCTGATCTATTGATTTCCTGTTTACTCTGTATTTGATTGGTTTTGTATCAGCAGGCGGAAAATATGACTCTTCCAAACCACAGTCCACACAAACATCCAAATTCCTTTTTCACATGCAAGCTGCTGTTCGGTAACTGATCTGTTACGGTTGGATAGATGCTGACTTGACACAAAAAAAACATACAAAAACCTTCATGAGTTGCTTAATCTGACAAGATCCAACTGTCAGTACCTGGTTTTTTTTCTGATCCAAGTTCTGATGAAGTGACAAGCATCAAATGCCAATAAAAGCTGACTTATCCCAACCTGTTATGACAGAAAGCACGCAAAGAGCTTGTTCTTTTGCAAAGGCTGAATGATCCTCTAAAGTTATTCTGAAAGTAACAGAAGATGTGTGGAATTTTTAATAATGCACCTGTATCAGTGATATACAATTACCGTATGGGATACTACAAAAAAAAAAACCTGTAAAATCTTTCTGCCCAGTTTTGAAACCTCATAAATGTGGATTCTTGCATCCGTGCCAAAAAACAAATCAGTTGTTGCTTCATTGCCGACCACAAACTTCCAGAGAAATCTGTTGAGGAATTCTTGAAATACTCAAACATCACGTCTGTATACTGGTAATTTGAAACAGCAAACAGTTTTGAACAACACATTCTCACTCCGACCTCTTCACGTAGACATTGGGTAAGGATCTTCCACATCCAGATACGACATGAAAGGTACCCTGTGTGTTGGTTGTTGACGCTCTGGGACGTCATGTCAGGTTGTGCCTGTTACATGTATTGTCTTCTCTCAAAATACACTTCAGTTTTCATAGGAAATATACCATTTGCATACATTCCTTCATTTTCCGTAACTGCTTATCCTGTTGGGGGGTGCTGGAGCCTATCCCAGCTGACCATATCAGTCTTTTTTCAGCATTGGCAGTATAAAAACAAAATCGGGAGGGCGGAAAATTGCCGCCTACCTAATTTTGCTTAGACAGAATGCACCTTTTTCGGGGCAATGGGGGGCATGAGCAAGTAACAAAACGTGTAGCTCAGCGTGTGACGTAAACAGTGACGTGGGAGGGAAGCCGCGGCTGGTCAGTCTTTCGGCGATTCTCTCGTAAATTGGCCCGTCCGTCACCGTCACCGTCATCTGACGGTTAATGGCCTCTTCGTTTACGAGGGCAAGGAGGGCGCGCAATTCCTTGTCTCCCCAGTTGCTCATCTTTACAGTGTCTGTCAGGTTTGTGTTTCCCTCTTGCTACTAGCTGCTCATTCCTGCTATCAGCTGTTTCCTGTTTATCCACCGCCAGTGGATCGCACATTCAGCGTCATCAACAGCCCCTCCCGTGGTGGAACGCCGCCTCGGTCTGTTTAAACTCAAATACTAGCATACTAGGCTACCTTGTTATGAAAAGAGGGTACCGTTGACTTTGGGACACAAAGTGCGGGCTCCTGGGTGAAAGTCCTGTGTTGTTTGACCCATCCACTACTCCTCCTGTCCATCGAGGAGCTTTTTCAACATCTGTACAACATTACGCGGACTTTGTTGTTTTTTATGCTACGTCACATCACTTCCTGTTCTGCTCCTGCAATAATTACAACAGCCACTAGAGGGTGCCGCCTTACAATACATGCAAGTATGGGTTGTAATTAGCTCCTTGCAAAGTCGACCTATGTGGTTTTTCGGTGATAGCAGACAGTGTACTCGGTCATCCCTACCCATAAGGATTATTATTTGAGTGCCTCAGATTAGCCAATATATTTTGGGTTATCTCTTAAACATGTCACTATTAAATAGTGAAAAGAATGTTTTTTTCTATAAGTTATAATTCTGAAATGTTGTTGCATAACAGGAATGATTTGTGCATATTTAAATTGAAATACATGAAGTAAATATGTTCGAAAATTGGATGGGGCTTTGAAGAGTGACTGGGACTTTAAACCCAAGCCAGCCATCAGACTGTGTTATTTGTATGTAGCTGGATCACGTCTGTATGAACAAATGGCTCCTGCCAGGATTTCAAGTAAACAAATGCCTGAGGCGACACAAGAGTTCATTATGGCCGCTGTTACATAATAGAAAATTCCCCAGCTCATTAGCTTTCCTGGCATTTCTTTAAATATTTTGTTACACATTTGTTGTTTGCTTCTCATGGTCATGTAAATGAGTTTGTGATTTCCAGTGTAAATTTCATAGTGTTGTTTAAAGAGGATACTGAAGGCAGGGTGGAAACTAAACCTGTAAAAGTCACATCAGCTTTATTCATGAAACGCAGGCAGTGCTGGTCAGGCGGGAGTCAAGGTGATTTGTGCAACACAGCACTGAAACAAGATTACATTTTCATGCATTCATTCTCTCCTGCATATCACAGCACCGCTCTCTGCAGCATACAGACTGTTCTCTGCTGTGTCAGGGTGTTCAGGGCAAGGCAAGGTGAGTCCATTTGAATAGCACCTTTTAACAACAATGCAATGCAAAGTGCTTTAGAAAACACATAAAATGCACTCAGGGTTTGAAAAGGATTCAAAAGTGTAAAGTAAAATGGAGGATATAAATAAGATGGAATAGAATAAAATGGATAAAACAGGAGAATTGAACTGTGCTGTTACACTGACAATATCTGGATAGTCCCAAAGACCCCACAGAGGGTCTTCTAGCAAGGCCAAACGCTGAGGAAGACTTCATTATAAGAACAAAACATTACAATTAACTTTCAGAAACTGAGAACACACTGAAATAGCAACAGCTACGACAACACCTACAGTCTGTGAATCTGGCCACGATTATGTTACCTAACCAATGTTGTTGCTGTGTTAGCCTACTGTCACTCAAAGCATCCATACCCTTAATTTTAATTTAATTTTTTAATTTTATATACTTTATTAATCCCCCTGAGGGGAAATTCAATTTTTTACTCTGTTGTCAATTACACACAGGTCCGAACACACACATGCACAAACTGGACCTATACATGCACAAAGTGGAGAGATGTCAGAGTGGGCTGCCCATGACAGGCGCTCTGAGCGGTTGGGGGGTTCGGTGCCTTGCTCAGGGGCACCTCGGCAGTGCCCAGGAGGTGAACTGGCACCTCTCCAGCTACCAGTCCACGCTCCGTATTTTGGTCCGGACGGGGTTCCCAACCCAAGTCCCTATGGACTGAGCTACTGCCGCCCCAAATTAATTATGCATAACTTTTAGCCTTATTTAAATGTTTGTTATATAAAAATCCCCTCCACCGTTATACTAAAGTCATGACTGGGAAAATTAGCCAAAGGAAATGGCTGACGCAGAGCATTTGAGGGGGGCACCTTCATCTGGGAAAGATAGGATCAGTCAATAGTTCATCGTTAGAAATGTAAAAGTAGGCTATGTGTGAAAGACAAATGTCCATGTAAAAGATGCTCTCGACAGAGGCAGAGGAGCAAAATATTATAAAACTGTAGTTAGTTAATAATATCAATCCTTACAGACGTTGACAGCTTGCCAGCCATTAATGTTAAAGTCCCTGATATCTATCTGGTATTTGGCGTTAGCGCCTACTTCTGTCAGCAATTCAGAAACTTTAAATCCTTTGAGGCCAGTGTCCTACTTACAAACAGCCCCTTTAAATCTGACATCACAAGCCAAATGCCAACTACACAATCATCCAAGCAAAGCTAGCTAATGTTATGCTAACAAAACGTTAGCTAATCATGCAAAATACCATCATTTGGCAAAATGAAATGTATAACGTTAGCTTATTTTTGTCTGACTGTAGCTATGTATCTATATTTGGTATTTTGAATCGTATTCACCGAGTAGTACTTTGTGTTAGCAATTCTTTGTGACACTGACAGTAAAGGCCGATTTATGCTCCCTTCACGTACGAAAATGTATACGTCTGTTTCAGACGATGTTACCGTCACTGCCCACATACTTCCATGCGTCCTTTATGTTGGCATGGATGTTAACCAATATATCCACCAGGAGGCAGCCCAGCGTCAAAAGTTTATGACAACAACAAACTCAAAAACAAACATGGCGACTGTGGAGGAGATATTGATAATGTACCTCTTGCATAAAAGACAAAAACAGAGGCAGCGTTGTAGGAGGCGGTGGTCGGTGAGGCCGTTAAATACATCGCGACTGGAGGACGGAGAATTCTTTTCTCTAGTACTGCCGATGAGAGAAATTGAATTGTTATTTCTTCTTCGTGTCTCACTAGAGCTACGTATTGTTATTTCTTCTTCGTGTCTCACTAGAGCTACGTATCGGGTAGTGACAGCAACGCTGCCCCCATGGTTCCCGGTGGTACTGCTCCGTTTGGCCCGTATCCGTAAGCTTTATGGAAACGTGCAAAAATACGGACGAAATGAACGCGGAGCACGGACAGAAGGCTCCGTCCGTATCCGGATCCGTATTTAATGTTGAGCATAAATGGGCCTTAAGCAGCTAGCAGATGGCACACTTATCCCAGTGCTTCCAAAATGGCTGACTTGCTGTCGATGAGGACACGTTCCTATTTCCTAAAGATACCACAATGTTTTTTTTTTTAACCAGGCTGCAAACATGTTTATTTCAGCTGTAAAGTTTGGCATTTAAATGTGGGGGTCTAAAGAGTGGTGCAGGAATGAGTCCTAAAACCCAGAACTGAGTTAACATTTAAGCGCTCCCGGTTCCCTCGTCTTGAGGTCAATTGTTTTTCTGAACAGGTTTTTGGTTAAATGCTTGAAATAAAGTCTGCAACTAACACAAGTTTAAGAGACTTGCATGTTTTGTTAAGACATAAAATATGTTAGTAAGTACCCAAATTTTGAAGCTTTTATATGTCTTTAAAAAACAAAAGCGGTTGCTAACAAGTAGCTAAATGAGACTACAAAGCGTCTTCAGCTTCACAGCCTTGTTGTGGCGGCGACATTGAAGTCATGTAGCTGTGGTGTAGTGTCGTTCGTTTATAGCCTAATGTTAGCTTTTTACTTCTGGCAAAGGCATTAACACTTCAAAAATCATATAAGTGGTGTTCATTCGTGAAAATTATTTCGCTGAAAAAAATTATAAGTATCATAAATGTTTGTTTGCTACAGAGTTTCTTTTCTGCGATTATCCAAATTCCAATGGAAAAATTCTATTTTCCTATTTACAAAGGGAACAAGGGCAACACTAACTTCTGCATCGCTGTACAAAAAAAATGTCATCCCTGCAGCATTCTATGGAGATTGACTTGCTCTTAGAGTCAGCCTCAAGTGGACATTTGAGGAACTGCACTTCGTTGGCACTTTCACGTGAGATTCATTTTTCAGCCCCGGAGATTGGTGCTTGGTTTTGTGGCAGCTGCAGTTTGTGACTGAGTGTCCTGTGCTGTCTGATAGTTTCACTGTAATGATTTGCAAGCTTGAAGACTTTCTTACATTCTGTGTGAAAGGTGTTTTTCTTTCTCTCTTGTCTGCTAATCCCAGAACAAATTTCTTGCAAAGCCACTACCGGTCATTTGTTTTATGTTAAAAGTGCTATGCAAATGAGATTAACGCTGATATGAAGCTCAGGGCTGAGCTGGTCACCTCAGCCAAATCAGGGAGTTGCAAATTCTGTCTAATATATGCCCAGGACGGTCAGGTAATTTTGCTTGGAGGGAAATAGCTGCACGGGTTCAGGATGTCACTCTGCAAAATTGGTCACCCAGCAGTGTCCATCTGTCTGTCTGTCACATATGTTTCCGTCTACCTCACTGGGTCCCAGACGTCTCTGCTGGGCAGATATGTTTTTTTCTTCCTGCAGTCATGCATCTTTAATTTTTCCCCCTCATCTTTCTCACTACTTATTCCTTCGTCCTTCACTTAATCACTTTCATTCCCTCCTTCATTGTGTCTCAGTGCCTCTTGTTGTGCGCCTGCCTTCCCCTTCTCCCTTCCTATCTTCCCTCATTATGATCTCTCATCATTGATGCTGTCTAAGCCTGAATATAAGCGAAAATAAATTAAGTGTTGTTATAAGTAATGTCAGCGATAACAGAGAGGCACCAGGATGGATTTAGAGGTCACTGAAGACATTTTTAGAGCTTATTTTGCATCCAGTCACTCTTTCCTTTCATTCTTCCCTCCCCGACACTCTTCTCTCTTCTCTCTCCTCCCCTGCACACTCTCCGTCTCTCCTCCTCCTCCTCCTCCTGGTCTGTGTGGTGAACCACATGGTTAACTGCGGTCCAAGCCCTAGCGGCTGTTTCTTGTAGACCTTGTGGCGGCACAATGACACCCTGGGCGGCCAGTTGCCACAAAGCTCCACAGTCAAAACAGCTCCATCAACCAGCAGCTGAATACTTCACGAAATTCTGTGGCCACTTTCGTTGAGGGTTAATCAGACAATTTAAGAGGAAAATATATCCATGGTTATAGAGCCGAGTGGTTGAGTCCCAGAGGAACAACACATTACTCTGTTTAAGATTAAAGTCCATCAAAACATTCCTCTTTTTTCCATGTGTGTCACAAAAAAATAGAATAAAAAACAAATCATATAACTGTGGAAAAAACCCCACAACCATTACATCAAGAATCAGTTTAACTATAGACACAGTCAGTATTCATGAGAACACCCACAAAACTCACATCCTTTTATGCTGAGGGGGAAAACACAGAAGTCTCCAAATACCGCCACCTTGTCAGTGATCTCAGCGTTAGACATTGACTGCAAAAGCTACCTTTTGTAGCGGTACGATACGCCACCGGCAGGCGTCAGTTTGTGACATGGTCGGACCAAACCTTTTGTGGTGTTATGATACGCCACTGGCGGGCCCAACAGCACCTGTCGCGGCGGTATAAAACACCGCTGGCTGGCGTCAGTTTGAAACGCTGCCGGTAACGTAATATAAAAAGTAGAAAAGTCCCTTTGAGGTGGACAGGAGGGGCGGTCGATGGGTCCAACAAACCACACACTTCTTTAACCCAGGAGGCCAGTGTTCACTTCCTGTATAAATATTGAGCCAAACCATGATGTGCTTGTGTTGCATTAAATAAACTGACATGCTGTCCCGGAACATCAACAACAAACACAGGAAGATACCAAGCGCGTAACATGTAGACATAACTATGTGTATGTGTGGAACTATGGACACTTCTCGCCCTCAATGGTCGCCATCTTGGCTACGTAGCAGAAGGGGAGGGACCACTTTTCAAACTGGAAATAGCGGCCGAGGACTGTGCGACCATGAACGTCACTGCATTGTACAAATACATGTGTTTTTTGCACTAAGCATCACTATACTGTTGTCGGGTATAAGCCAGCAGTATGTTTATTGGGTTAATTTAGCAGTCTGTAATGATTTGGTACCACGAACTTTAACACGAATGCTAATGCTAGTTTGCTAGCTAATTTGCGGTCGTCATTTCCAGTGAGTGCACAAAGGCCGTGTTTGGTTTGATACAACACTACCCTGTCGAAATTCGCGCACTACACCAATAAGTACATAGTTCACATAGTATACTACATGGAAGTGTACTCACGGAAGTATGTGATTTGAGACACAGCACTAGAGTCGTCTCCTTTGGTCTGAATCAGGGACTAATTTGTTCCAAAGTTGTATAATTGCCTAGAGTTGGTTCGTGTTCTCATGGCAGCATTTACAAGCGGACCAGATCAAATGCCTTGTGCGAGAAAGCTGCTCTTGATTGGTCAGAATTTCCATGTGGGAAAAATCCAGGAAGTAAAGCAAACGTTGAAGAAGAGTACACTTGCAAGATAAATGTGACACTTTCTAATGTCACAATGGAGGGACAACTACGCAGGTTGATTTTAGCGCTGCTCATCGTGGACTATATTGCTGTCATTGTTCATTTTAGTCAAACCATACAGTTTGAAAACGAGGCGCGGCTCCAACTAGAAAACAATGTTTTGATGCATTGGATGTGCTGAATGTGCATATTAAGGCAGTACAGGAGGAGGTGCACATTAATAATCCTCCAGGACTGTAACATGCTCATGTTTAACCCAAACAATGTGTCATGTGACTGCAGTTGCTTCACATCCAGGTCGGAACACCTTCTCACCACAAACCAACCGCACCAGAGTTCGTTTGTAACCGGACTGAGACCATCTCTTCAAGAAGGTCTCGGTCTGGTTGTTTTGGTGCACACCTGAGTGTGATTGCTGTGTTCACACCTGCCCAAACGAACCGCACTTAGAGGGTAAATTAATTTGAGTTCAACTGAACCGAACCAAACAGGGCAGGTGTGACAGCACCCTTAGTGTCTCAAAATAAGGAGAAACTTTTTTTAAAATAATGACTTGGTATCGTTTCTTAATATTTTGAGTTTTAGGTCATGATTTTGAGATAGTAAGTAATGATTTTAAGTTCTTTTCTCATTTTAATGACTTACAGGATCATTTTTATTTCATCATACTGGCAAAAATAGGCTTCTATAGAGAAGAAGAAGAAGAAGAAGAAGAGAGAAGCCACAGACTCAGCCTCAAAAATGAAGAAAATACCATGACAGAGAGTTGCTTAACTACTCTGCTGATGTTTCTAGCTGCAATTCACATTTTCAGACTATTTTTAAGCATACCGCCAGGACCAACCTGAACTATAAATCTCCTGACACATCCATGTTTTCGCCTGCTGTGCTTTGTCTTAATTGACCAAAATCGAGCCAATTATGGCCAATTTAGAAAAAGAGCCAGGCTCACGAAATTGTCTCTCTGTGGTGATGACTTGTAGACCAAAAATGGTAAATGAGTTGTTCTCTTTTGATCAAATATGTGAACTGCTTCAAACCACCAGCTTTAGATGTAAACACATATATTAATGTTGGCAATGTATGAACGGTTACCAACTTACAAATAAAGATTAAAAGGCATTTTGCCTCAAATCCTTTCTGCTAAAACCCCAACCAGCACATGTGTGAAGTGCTGTAAACTGCCCGGCATGCAGCGTTCAGACACTTCATAAACTGCTGGATTTATAAAGTAAACTGAAATAAAAATTTCAGCTGTTGTTTGTCTGCGAGAGGAATCCTTATTTTCCTTATTTGGGAAATGTTTTGCTTCACTTTATTTAGTGGGTTATCTTGGTTAGTCTTTGTGGTCTCCTGCTGCCGGGAACTATCACACACACACATGCACACACATCTGGATTTTTTATGTTTTGAATTTCATTTTAACAACATTGGAAAATCAGATCTTTACCTCAAAACCCAGAAGGCATGCAGACGACAAAATGTGGAGAAAGTGAGGGAAAACTATCCTCCATGAGATCAACAAATTATTTCTATGATCACGTGTCCATTTATTCTCCAAGCTCACAGCCAGCTGCTTCTTTTCCCTTCTGTTTTTAGAGGGCAGCTCTCCTTAAACTGACTTAATGATAATAACTTGTTGGGAACTTACTACAGATTTATTTAATGCAGTGATATAATTCGTGCACACTTACAGTTACTTCAGTTTGCAGTAGTTCTGACTGTAGTTAAGCTTCACCTCAGGTACAGTTTTAATGTCTTCTTTGGTTGAGAATGTTTTGGGCAACTGTCCAGCAGTTTGGGTTTAAAAAAACACCTCTTAAGCATGTAAATGTTTCTCACTCAACAAGCCCTCTGCACTTAAAGAACATCATATTAATTACTGCTTTTCCTCTGAATCCACACACGTTTAATTTTAAGCTGTTTGATCTATGCTGGTTTTTCTCCCTGGAGAGGACGGTCTCTTCTCATTAAATAAAACTACCACTGACAAGGCCCACTGTAGTAACACCATCTTTGCTCATGAGGAACTTAGTAAAGAGTTTGTTGAGGAACATTCTCTCTGACTGCCATCAGGAAATCAAATCCTGGTTCTCCTGTAACTACCTCTTAAATAGTGATAAAACTGAGTTACTTCTCATTGGCACCAAATCCACCTTAGCCAACACATTCTCACTTCCACCTCGTCACATATCGACGTGTGGTCATGGACTTTCCACGTCCAGATATGACATGAAAGGTACCCTGGGTACATTGGCTGTTGACATTCTGGGATGCTGTGTCAAGTTCTGCCTGTTACATGTGCACCGATCAGCCAAAACAACTTTGATTATCTTGTTCCAGTGCATTGTTCTGCTGGGAAACCTTTGGTTCTGGCATTCATGTGGATACCACCTGACATGTTCCACCCACTCAAACACCATGTAGCATGGTGCATTATCCTGCTGGGGGGCCACTGCCATTGGGGAGTACTGTTGCCATGAGGGGGGGTACTTGGTCTGCAACGGTGTTTGAGTGGGTGGAACATGTCAGGTGGTATCCACATGAATGCCAGAACCAACGGTTTCCCAGCAGAACAATGCATTGGAACAAAATAATCAAAGTTAATCACTTCAGCTGTCAGTGGTTTGAATGCTTTGGCTGATCGGTGTATTGCATCTTGTCTAAATACCCTATCTTTTTCACAGGAAATGTGCAGTTTCTGCTCGTCAGATGCAAAACATCTTCTTCAAAATACACTTAAGTTGGTAAAACACTTTGTATTTACATTTCTTTCCTTGTGCAACAAAAGCACATGGTTAGGTTTAGAAAAAAACATCATGATTTGGCTCAGCATTCATATAGGAAAGTGAACACTGGGCTCCTGGGTGAAAGTCCAGTGTTTGTTGTCCCATCCACCACCCCTCCTATCCACCCGATAGGGACTTCCCAGCTCCGTTGTTGTCCAACAATAGTATAAACTGATGCCACTCGGCCGCGTATCAAACCGTCATGAAAGGATGCCTTTTTTCGTCGGTGTCTGATGCCGAAATCAAGCAACAGTATTTGATGACTTCATAATGAGAACAGGTTGTTTTCTCATATTCTTCACTGTGGTGACATCAGCTTTCTATGTCTGTATCATCTGCCTAAACTAAGGTCGCCTTTAAGTTGTATGTTCTTGCTTTACACTGCAGCAACAGGTGATTTTACACACATATACAGCGCCACCGCCAGGAGCACAAGCATCACACGCTGTGTGCAGGGCACCAGTGCTGTAGGGAGCACCAAAACAGCCCAATATGATCATCATCAACCAATCACACATATTGCATTCTCAGTAAAGGCTCTCTCAGACACAACATGGTTTGAGCTGGGCTGCTGCTGGTTCAGTGAACACAGCACAGCAGCAGCATGAGCTCGCTTCTAGGTTATTGTTACAGTCATTAATACAGTCAGTTGCCACTGCTGAGCAAATTTTGTCATCAGTATCAATGCAGAACTCACACAGATGCTGTTGTATAGTGACCCAATGACCTCGCAGCCAGGTAATGCAGGCGTGTGCCTCTGTAGTGGAACATATATGTAAAGTTTGTAAAGTTTTGTGACTGTTCCTTTGTTATGTGGGAGCATAACAGCAAAGCAATAACACTAAGGGCACCTAAAATAACCCACAGCAGCCTTTCACATACAAGTTAGCACAGGACAAGACATCTGTCATCAGGAACCACAGACAAACTTAAACTCAATATGTAATGCCTCAGACAGGAAGTAAAGTGTGTGTTTCATCCTGCTGTCCTCAGCTCATTAAAACCTGTCAGTCGTCTCTCCTGAGGGAGCTGCCGTCCCGTATGTCCTCACAGGTGTTAAAGAAGCAGATGGTGATCATGCAGCTGATCTGATACTAATGTTTACCATATTTCTAAAGATTTATCTTCACCGTTTTTTTCATCTCGCTGCCTTCCACCAGAGAAAGCTCCACAGGCAAATAGAGATGGAAGCAACAAACAATTTAAGTCAATATTTTTGTGACTGGCTGTTTTACGCTGAAAATACACCAAGCAGCAGTGAAGCGTGGCCTGTGGGGAGTTGCCATGCAATGGCTATGGAAAGCTGCAGCTGTTTATTCTGCCGCAAAGTATGGCCAAACTAAAACTTGGAGATAGTGAAGGCTGCCCCCTAATAGTCAACCAAATGTTAGTCGATCAGAAAGGTCAGTAGTCGGCAAGATTTCATTGGTCGCTTAGTCACAGAAAACAACCAACCAAACAAACGTGAAACTTGTGAGCTGCACCTATATGACTGGACCATGTGGGAATTTAATCTACGCGAAACTTGTGAGCTGCACCTATATGACTGGACCATGTGGGAATTTAATCTGAAAGGACAGACACAGGAAGTGTCCACGCTCAGCAGTCAGACAGGAGTCAGGTTAATTTCCAGGGCTGGTACCTGCGGTTATTCCACAGGCTAGTTAATAACATGTCGGGCAGGAAATCCAAAGTGTGGGATCATTTTGAGAAGGTGAAGGACGAACCCAAGGTGATATGTAAACTCATCTTCATTGGTCGACTACAAACATGACGTATCATCTGAAACATGGAAGTAGCTACATGCCCATTAGCCCACATCGTCATTAACAGGCGGCTCGCTCAGTGTGTGACGTGCACTTGTAGATAAAATATAGGCCTATATTAATGAAGGTTCATTAGTACGGTTTTGTATTTCTCTATTAGTACGGTTTTGTATTTCTCTGTAATGTAGCACAGTGTTAACAATGTTACTGATACTATTCTGCACCCGTCCAACCAATTGCGAGTAGCACCACTGAATGCAAGCCCACCAGTTGGCTCACACAACTGTCAATCATGTTGTAAAATCCCAGTTACATAGCATTGAATAACTTATCAGAAAAACGAATACTTAAACACACAGCAGCGTGATTAAAAAACTACCTTAAATGACAAAAACGTCTTTGGGAAAAATTTATTTGATGTGTACTTTGAGTTTTTAGTTTGGCTCATGTTCCATTCCCTAACATGGAGGGGGCGGGCTTTTTGACCTACAGCCAGCCACCAGGGGGCGATCAAGATGTTTCCACTTCACTTTTGGGGAGCTGTCATGTCGTTCATCTTTATCGACCCTTTTATTGTTAGTAAACAGTATGACGTTGTTTGGTGGGCGGGGCTTAGCTCCACAGACATTAGCTAGCACTAGCTGGCAAGTTCTGTTGGCTTGTTTTAGACAATGGAGGAAGATGATGCGAGTGGTGAATTCAGAAATATTCACTCCGAGTGCCAGAGCACACTTTGGCACAAGCTGGACCATTTGTAAATTTGCAACGCTGTCTGAATGTACTGTTCAGTTATCCAAAGCACCGCAGTCTTGGATTGGCAGAGTGCACTTTCCGCACTGGGGAGGCGTATGGGGTCTGTGTACTTCACGGCCATTCGTTTTTCGTTTCAAAATAACAAATTGAAACATGGAAAACCAACCATTATCCGTTTTTTGTTTTGAAATGACCAAACAAAAAAGGAAAAAAAAACCAATCCATCTCCCGTTTTTTATTTGATAATAAAGAAAAGAAAAACGGAAAAGGAATCGTTATCCGTTATCCGTTATCCGTTATCCGATTTAATTTGGGAATTTAAAAAAAAACCTGTGGGAAACTCATTTCTCTATTTTTTGTTCGTTTCTTCTCTGTGACCAGTAAGTTGCATTCATGTGGTGTAGGAATAATCGGAAAAATGACTTTCCGACTGGGAAAATACACATGAATGCCTGCTCATGTCAGAAAAACAACTCAGAGATAATTTTGGAACAGGAGTTGCCGACTTGACTGAAATTGACGTCACTTTCACAGAAAACTGGCGGACGAAAAGGAACGTTTGGTCCATGGTAATAAAACTTTTTATTAGGCTATTCTGTCTCCCAATAACAGAAGAAAACATTTTAAGACTCCTCTGTAGCCTACAGCCCTGTGAGTCGTGTTTTGCCTCCAGCTAATAAACCGACATCAGCCCTTAAAGGGTCGATATGGTCTGAGTCCCAACAGTAAACACAGGAGCCACCATATGAGGTACTAGGTGGATGTTTGAGATGCTGCACAAAGCATTGGAAAACACAGGATGAGGCTTCATATCCTATCTCACGCGTCACCATCGTGTTTGCTTTTTCAGTGCTTAACAAAAACCACAATGTTTCCTTAAAACAAGTGATGACTGTCACAAAAATAACACCAGAGTGGACATCAGAGAAGCTGATAGTGTAGCAAAGACAGAAGAAAAACACTGAGTGAACGCTGATATTTTAATGACAAGGCATACAGATAATGTTTAATATCCCACTCTGTTATTTTAATTAAAAAAATGCTGCACATTGCTGCTCACATACACACAAGATGTGTGTGTGTGTGTGTGTCATTTTGAAAACGTCCACTTCATGTGGGTGGTGTCAGCAAGCACCAACCACAAGTGACCAGTTCCCAAAAACATGTTTTTTATTTTTCCACGCCGGAATAACTCCTGTCCACTGGTCCCTGATAATTACAGCATACGTGACATTATCCCAATGCATTGTGCTGCAACAGACTCTAACAATAAACCTTTAGGAGTCAGACAAAGGAAGTGGCGGGAAGCCAGCAGCGTGAAACTAACTCCTCTAGACGTGTACAGTATTGTTGCCGTGGTCATAACAAGCCAGGAGCTGTATATATGTTAACAAGCTCAGACATGCTAACCACGCCACGAGCTGCTGCTTCAGTGTTAGCTGATGTGACTGTGTGTGATGTAACTGAACCTGTGGTCATCTTGAGGTTTCTTAATTCAGAAAAGCATCAGATGGATAAAGTCCAGATGAAACAGCATTTCAAGAGTATCTAGCTTCAATGTTGTAACATATTTCTGAGTGAAACAGGTTAGGCAGTCAGGATATAACACTGAGGAATTTGTGTGCTCCATTTTATGTTAGTTGCAGAAACAGTCACAGATACAACCTTCCTTTAAAGTGGATACATTTAAGACTACAGGCCTGTAATCACTGTATTTGGGGAAAGGAAGACACACTGACATACTGGCCCGTTCTAATCCCCAGGTCGACAAATACAGATGCTTTGTCACGCCCCTTAGCATGTGATAGCTACGCCAAAGGTACACTTCAGCCTCTTTATAAGACGCACCAGGCTTTTAACTTACTAACTAACTAACTAACTAACTCATGTAAACCCGTCTGCAGTAATGCTTGACACTGAGCAAGTGATGTGCGATAAGGAGCGAGAAAGTCTGCAAAGGGAGGACGGATTGGTGCATGATACAAACACAAGACTTTCACTCAGGTGATCGCTGTTCATGTCCCATGTGAAACCAAAAGTCAGCATTATTTTAACATAGCGTGTTACGTACGCTCATCGCACCCAGTTGTTAATCATGTGAGGTTTTTACATCACAAACGTCCTTATTTTAACTCCAAACATGATCTTTTTTCTAAATCTAACCGCAACCATTTCACCCCAGCTAGCCAAAATGGCCTGGCCCAGAATCGGCCTAAACGCGGCATGCCAGACGACGTTAGCCAGACCACATCCGTTTGCCAGGTTCGGCTGAGACTCGGCATGAATAATGCCCCAGAATCCGGCTAAATCAGCTGGCCTGATTGAGGCTGCCAACACTGCCATCACAGGCCATTATCAAAAATAGCCTGGCCCAGAATCGGCCCAAACTTGGCATCCGGTCGTTCCAGATGGGCCAGAGCCTGTTTTGGTGCTGGCCACCGCTTCATCCGGCAGCCGCGTCTCTGCCGGGATAGGCCCATGTTTACAATGCTTAATCAGGCCTAGATTTGGCAATCTACAGCCGGGACCTGTTTTGGTGCTGGTCACTGATTCATTTCCCTGCCATCTGTCAGAATAGGCTTGTATGTGTAATACCTACATCTGGGCCAGATTTGGTAAAAATTAAACGGGCCAGAGCTGGCTCACATCTGGCACCATGGAGCCAGAACACAGCCAAGTCAGCCGGCACTCAGCCAGAATTGGGCCGAGTCCTTTGGCTTCCTGGGACAACATTAGCCATGTGTTACAATGTGTTTCAGCTGTGCATCAAATACAGAAAGGGTGCCGTGTGCATCGCTATGAGATGCCAAGGGACGTGACAAAGCGTTCGTCTTAGATGACTTTGATGACCTGGAAATGACAACAGATTGGAAGTAGCAAGCTGTGGCTAGCTAGCTAATTTATAGTTAGCTCTGTGCACCTAAAAGTTGCAGATTTATTGAAGGGTGGATGTCATGATATTATTGGTTTGAATCAGTCACTGTATATGAAGATGGATGACATGACAGCTCCCCAAAAGTGAAGCCAAAAAAATCTTGATTGCTCCCTGGTGGCCAGCTAAATTATAGGTCATAAACCCCGCCTCCTCCCTGTCTGCACATGGGACATGGGCCAAAGTAAAAACTCAAAGTACACGTCAAATTAATTCTTTCCAAAGATGGTTTCTGTCATTTAAGGTAGTTCTTATCAGCTGTCCATTCAAGTGTTCATTTTTGTAAAGAGTTTGGTTTCAAAGGTTCTGTATGTGACATTCAGAGCATATCATGATTGACAGCTGTGTGCGTCAATCTGTGTGTTTCAGGGCTGTTTCACAGTTGACGCAAAGGCACGTAGATGCGAACGCATTGGGACGCATCGAGACGCATTGGCCGCCATGGTGCGTGCTTGCGTCTCAAAATGTGTTGTCCATTTTTTTGATAAGCGACGCAGTGACACGTGTAATACCATGCGTTGCAAGCGGGGGTGATAATGCAAGCGACATACTTGAAATTAACCACTTTTTGTTATTCACAGAAGAAGCAGGTATGAAATATGGCGGGCGAGGAGGAAAAACTTTGCAAACTCATACGGGCACACCCCTATTTATGTGACAGTTCTAGTGCCCTGCACTCTAATAAAACTGCAGTACTAGCTAGCTATGTAGTACTAGCTAGCCGGAATGTACCGGCGACTCTGGTACCATAACAATGTATTGCATTTCAAGTGTCATCCATGTCGCTTGCGTTCAATGTGTTGACTATGAAAGGAAGAGCGCTGCTCATGCCGCTTGCTCACGTTGCGTGCGCCGACTATGAAACGGCCCTAATACCGAAGCTTCCCAATCGCTGCTGCGCAGACTCTGGACCCAAATTATTTCACCAGTGCAAGATCCCGGATACTTTAGGTTCATGTTTGTACAGTAGGAGGAAGTGGAGGCGGGATGTTCATCTTTATTTACAGTCAATGGTTTAAACTGGTTGGAACTAGCATATATAAGCACGTCATATTTTGTGTTACAGGAAGAAATCATAACTGGATTTTGATATAAGAATTTTATAAGAAAATAATTTTTATTTTGGCATATATTGTTTAATAGGTGCACAGTAAGACTGGGATGTGATCTAACAGGGTTAAAAGGGCAATTTTCATTTCAACATAAACACTGTTAACAAGGCTGTAACTTCAGATACTTTTGGCGGCACAAGGTTTTTCATCTGACAGTAGTGACAGGGAGCAGGAAATGAATCAGGACTGTGGGTGTGTTTACAGATGAGGGTGTGTACCGTGATGGTCTGACAACCAGTGAGCGATTAAACATTGTGTCTTCACTCTCTCTGCAACGTTTTCTCTTTTTATTTCTTTTTTTTTTAAATGCACAGATATGTTTAAAACCCTGGCTAGACAGGATTAGTAATTCTGGGTCAGTCTTTTTCTTTTTCTTTTTTTTTGCTCTTAAGAGATTTTAGTGATACCCTCCCATGTTAAAAGATCAGAATTAATTCTCCAATTGACGCATTTTCAGATTTTAATTGCAGACAGCATTACTGCCACCTGCAATGTTTTTAACAGACAAAAGAACCTCACATTCACAAATTCACCGTAGAGCTGTGTTTGCCACCTGTTATTTACTTTATATATTAACAGGATTTCATTTGAATGTCTGAATTCCAGGGGCATAATTACCACTGTGGGTGGGCATGTCCTTTTAATAAAATCCTCTTTATGGTAACTGGTAATTACGGTAACTACTATAGACCCTTTAAGGGCCGACGTCACAATGATGTAATTTCATTGGCTGGAGGCAAAACACAACTCTCCACCACAGGGCTGTAGGCTACATACGAGTCTTGTTGTGTTATTGGGAGCCAGAATAGAAAACCAGCCGCCACTGCCCGTCAACAAAAACAAAGACAGCTATGGTTAAATGTGATAAGACCAAAGGACTGGACGGAGGCCATCATCAAAAATGCTCACATGTGCAGCCCACACTTCATATCAGGTTAGGGAAAAAGTATTTCCTGTTGTAGGGATGAATAACATTATGTGTATTAAGGGTTATCATGTCCACCTCATCAGAAACTGGGGAGGGATTAAGAGGAATATTGGATTTCTCTGCAACGCTAACTTTTTGGCACATTAGCTAACGTTAGTTTCCATAGCAAAACAAACTGGAGCAAACCATTCGAGTGTCATCCTCCTTTGTAAGATTGGCTTCCTGTGACATCATCCATCCACTGAGTGAGAGCGTACGGGTCGGCCAGTCTGGTCCCGCTGGTCAGTAGCGGTCCCATAGAGTGAATGACTGTCTGATGCGTTACACTAAAATGAGAGCCCTGTTGGTTGAAGGAACGGAGCGTTTCATTTCTACATGAATTAACAAACGGTTCAGTTAATCACACATTCACTCCGCCTGGTGCTCTGTCACTCAGAAAGTGCGGTGCTATGGATAATGCAACGGTATATTCAGACTGTGCTCCGAATTTACGAATAGTCCAGTTTACACCAGAGTGCACTCCGGCACTCGGAATGAGTATTCCTGAACGCACCACTCACATCATCTTCCTCCACTGTCTAAAACAAGCCAACAGAACTCACTAGCTAGCACTAGCTAATGTCTGTGGAGAATTGTTTTGCCTCCATCTAAGCCCCGCCCACCAAACAAGCATTTTACTGTTCACTAACATTAAAAGGGTCTATTATATGGTCATTTGCCATGACCACAGCTGGACCCATCAAAGAAAGACAGCTAACACACTCACTGAATGTGCAGAAGCTGCTCATGACTCAGCAGATGTTGAAAAAACATCTGAGCTAAAATTAGCAAGCTAGGCTAGCTTTAATTTTCTGAATGTGGGCGGCACAGTGGTGTGGTGGATAGCACTGTCGCCTCACAGCAAGAGGGTTGCCGGTTCGATCCCTTGTGTGGGAGCCCTTCTGTGCGGCTTCCTCCCACAGTCCAAAGACATGCAGATTGGGGACTAGGTTAATTGGTGACTCTAAATTGTCCGTAGGTGTGAATGTGAGCGTGAATGGTTGTTTGTCTCTATGTGTCAGCCCTGTGATAGTCTGGCGACCTGTTCAGAGTGAACCCTGCCTCTCGCCCGATGTCAGCTGGGATAGGCTCCAGCCCCCCCGCGACCCTCAAGAGGATGAAGCGGTTAGAAGATGAATGAATGAAAGATGAATGAGTCACCTCAAATTACATGACTTTCCTCATATTAGAAATCCCATTGAAACCAATCCTTAATAGGGTATTTGGAATTTTAAAAGGATTCCTGTTCAGGATGACTCTTGTTATGTCCATATTAAATTTCATGTGACTTTACTGGAGAGATTTTGAAAAATCTAAAAGGGAGAATTAGCTCAAATGACATTCTAACACATTCATAATTTAGTCTCATATTTATCACTGTCCCCTCTTCAGTTTCATCAGGAATGAGACAGTTATACTGCATATTGGTGTCTGGTGTTTTTAACAGTTGTTCCATGTGCCCCTTTATTACTTAGAGCACCTGCCCCTCTAAAGGTCTCTGCACAGCCCTGAGCATTTCCCAAAATGTCAAATTATACGTTTATACTGCAGGTGATTGTAACTGTGTTTGCACACACATATGATGTAACCTCAAGAGTTTTGAATGACGTGCAAGTATAAATGAAATCATCAACAAGTGATAAGATCAGTGAGCTGTTCAGTGATTTTATCTGCTCATAGCACAGTGTCTTCAGCTCGCTCTCATCCTCTGGCCTGTTCTAACATGTTTGGTGCACAGCTTATTCTCTGATGATCCTCCATGATAGCACCCGGCGAGGTTGCAGAGCATCTCCAGCACGGCAGAGTCCGTCTGTGCTTTTACATTCATGTTTCATCACGTGTGCTCGCCTTTCCTTTCATGTGACCTTCTGTTATTATGATTTCTCCGAGGCCCACATGCTCTGCCTGCATCGACTGTTCCCTCACCATACCTCCTGTCCTAGAGCACAGGTGACTGAGCCCCACACACGAACAGAGGACCCAGGTGAGTGTGATGTAACTAAAGAGAGGACATTCGATATATAAACCAGCTCTACCATCATTACAGTGCACTGAAAAATACATGTTCGACTTGCAGCTCCTATAAACTGCACCTCTGCTGTATGAAGCTGCAAATCTGTTACTGCAGCAAGAAAGTAAGAAGTGATGTCATTTACTATCAGGATTAAACAGATGTTAACAAAACATGCATTTTTTTTTGGTGTGTTTTAATAAAATGCATTAGAGTCTGATTCAGGCTGAACTTCCTGTCATGGCCCCTTGGGAGCCATTTTGGCACCTGTTTGTTGACACTACAGGCGGATTTATACTTGTGCGTCAGCTCTATGCACACCCTACGCACGTGGCCTACGTTGTTGAGCACTTACACTTGTAGGGTGGTGTGTTTGTGTCACTCTGCAGTTACACCTCCAAAAACCAGGCAGCAGTGGGGTTTCTGTGAAGTGCTGTAAAGTTTAGTTGATTCAAAACACACATTAAACACACATTAAACACACATTAAACATGGCTTAATAGAGACAGTTTCAAACACAAGTACACAAATCAGCTTCACTATAACTCGCAGCATTCACAGACAAACACTTGTCTTTATCTGGACACATTTTCCCCACAAATACAACATGCTAACATTATTAGCACAAGCCTATGGCATTTTACATTGTATAAATTACCTGGCAGCTACTGGAGATTTCCTCTGCTCATATGAAGCCAGGGACAACAGCAACATTTAACAAAGGTAACGTTACAAAATTCAGCTCCTTTACAACTCACAAGGTTCAACAAAGAACAACTGTCTTATACTAAACATGTTTTCCAAACAAATATAACATGCTAATGTTATTAGCACAAGCCTATGGCATTTTATATTGTATAAATTAGCCTAGCGACTAGCAGAGATTTCCTCTGCTCATATGAAGCCAGGATAAATCACACAAGACTTAATATGCTAATTTTGTGGAGGCTTTATTGTCTTCACAATTTATTGTTTCTTATCTGTGAAATTAAAGGAAATAAAGGCTTTGTTTCCACTGAGGGAAATGGTTTCAGCTCACAAAAATAGTCTGCGTCGTTGCGACATGTAGTTACATTTCTGGGGAGGTGCACGTCAGGCTATGGCTTCAGCTCTACGTGGACGCAGAACCCACACTGTAGGTACAGTGTAAATTTGACGCAGAAGTATAAATCACAGCAATCAGAAATTCCTCTAATTCCCTGACATGACCTGTGTGTCCTCACCTGACTGCTCACATTGTACATTATGACTTGGCTCCTGTCGCCTCAGGCTTCTGCAATAAAAAACTTTGAACTAACAATATTTAATACATAGACAAACTGATTATCACATCACTTACTCAGGAGTGATTTCCTCCCCTCAGGCTCTCATCTCAGAGCTTGGCTCGTGCAGCCGGAGTTGCTCCAGTACTGTGAAGCTTCCGGCACAGAAAGATGAAGGCTCTTCTTCACACAGAGGAGCAGCCAAGAACTCCAAACTCACAATCCTGGCCAACTAGGCCATGACCACTCTGAGGAACTTCACTCTACAACTACAACTACAGTAAACTATCTTTACTGGCAGTAAAACCACCAACGTACACCAGGCCCCGCTCCCCAGGAACAGAGACCAGATGCTCTGCAGCTCTCTTTACTTTTAACAGAGTCACTGACAGAGTCCTGATTAGACACAGGTGTAATCATTGCCTCTAATGAGTCTGTGCTCAGGCGCTGTTGAGTTAAGCCTTTAAATCAACCCATCAAACTGAGTTAATGAGCTGCAACTCTTGTGAAAGTTTAACAGCTCTGTAAAGGATCATTCTACTGTTTTTATTTTTATGTCCTTAACTACAAGTTTTATTATTTATTAAACTTTTTTATAATTTTCTCAAAGCATTTTGCCTTTATTTATTGACAGATATAGCGTGAGGGGGGCAGAGAGAGCAGGGATGACATTCAGCGGGGGGTCGTGGGCTTTGTTTATGGGGCGCCTGCTCTACCAGGTGAGCTAGTGGGTGCCCCGAAACTATTTTTTAAAACCATTAATTTCTCAGTGGTTTAACCCTAAAAATTCCATTTATAAAATATCAACTTGTTTTGCCAGTAATGTTTACAGGGAATGTAACTGCTGCCTGGATCTTGTTAACTGGGAAAGTTGTTTCCAGTAAGGAAGTGCTACGTTATTGTACTGCCAGTCCTAGGGAGGCAGACATGGTGGATTCTGAGTCCTGCATGTGGAGGTTTTCGCAACAAAAGTTCAGCCCAGTTTCCACCGAGCAGTCCGTTATGGTTCAGTTCAGTACACTTTTTTTCCATTTCCACTGTGAAAAGTTGTGCATGGTACCAATGGAACCGTTCTGTTCGTCGCCATTTTTGGTCCACCCTCTGTTGGGGTACCTTGCACACAGATCTGGTAATGCGCCATGCCACACTGCAAACATGGCTCAGGAATGGCCCGAGGAATGTGACAAAGACCTCAAAGTGTCAACCTGGCCTCCAAATTCCCCAGATCCCAATCTGAATGAGCATCTGTGGAACGTGCCATTAACCCACCTCACAACCCACTGGACTAAATGGATCTGCCGCCAACGCACTGGTGCCAGACACCGCAGGACACTCCCAGAGATCCTGTGTCCATGCCTCCACAGGTCAGAGCCAAGTCCGATCCAAGGAAACAGAAAATTTCAACATACCTGCTACATATAAGCCTGTAAAAAAAAAAAACACTACAGAGAGATGAGTAAAAAAAACCCAACAGAGAGGAAGCTAAAATTAGTGCTATATTAAACTGCTCTCATGGCTTCACACTGGTGAGAACAGGGTCTCTCAGATAGAACACACATGCATCATAACATCAGCGGCACACACACACACACACACACACACACACACAGACACACACACAGACACACACGCACGCACACACACACACACACACACACACACACACACACACACACACACACAAAGTTCAGGGCATTTTTAGAACATTTAGTCTCCCATGAGTCACTGCTGCCCCTCAGCTGAATGAGCGGACATCTCACTGATTACATCAAAACAAACACACTCACATGACCACAAGAGGTCACATTATACAGGCACATGTAGAAACTCATGTTCTCAGTCACACTGAAAATCTGCAATCTGATTAAAAAATATTGTTTTGCTGATATTGTGACACTCAAAAACATGTCAAGACATTTGCAGCAACTGTGTTTTCAAGAGTTTCGACTTACTGGGAAGATGTAAAGGAATGTGTGTGATGTACTGGGCTACTTCCTGTACACATGAGTGGAACATGTGTACACGTGAAGTGGGGAAAAGAACAACTATAAGATAAATGACTGGAGGGTTAAATCATAATAAGAAGATGGGGCACAGAAAATCGGCCCCATCAGACGGAGAACAATGCACAGCAATGTTTTTCATATTTTCTTCAGTGTCCCACAGATGAAACAGATTCATGTATAAAAATATTTTACTGCAAAAGATATTGTGACACGTGCCAAAAATAAAGAAGTGCAAAAAGAATGGGAGATGATCTCATGTAATTTTATAATCTGAGCTCTGACTGAGCCTACATTTGGTGTGACAGTGTGCAGGAGGTTCCTCAACATGTGTGAGACAACAGTTTGTGAAAATCTCGATGCATCAAGGAGATCCAGTGCTACAAACACATAAGTGCACTTGTGGAAAATGGGACATTCTGCAGAATGAGTACTTCTGCTTTTGAAACTTGAAGTATATTTTGATGCTCATACTTTTGCACTTGAACTGTGGAAGTGCTCATATTAAAGAATCTATCTCTAACAACATAAACAAATACAAACAAGAAAAACCTTCAGGGGTAAACATGCAGTATGCTGCAGACAGAGCAGAGTGGGCGGAGGCTGAAGGAGCAGGCTCTTCAGGTGTCTCTGAAATGATGAAGTGCTCATGTTAAAGGATAACTTTGGTATTTTTCAACCTGGGCCCTATTTCCCCATGTGTATGTGTGCGTATGATTCATAGGTACAACTCGTTTTAAAATTGGTTCAGTATTGAGGGAGCTGGTAGCCACGAGGTAGATATGGGGGCAAATGCGTCCCGTATAAGTTTGCGCATTACAAGTGCTTTTTTTCGCCACTGACCGGTTCAGATCGCCAATGATATCTCTGTAAATAGCATACTAAGCGTTTCCCTTACCCTTCACTTCCTGTGGGCTGTGACGTCATCTCGCGAGAGCTTTGCTTGTTGCCGGAAGAAAACAGAGGAGCCATGCTGAGCGCCGCTCAGAGTGGCGCTGGTTGTCCCGGAGTACAGCTGAGAGTTTTACTGCATC
>NC_065529.1:46413634-46456506 GCF_006386435.1 Epinephelus moara | reverse complement strand
AAAAGTTGTGGATGGTGCCAATGGAACCGTTCCATACCGTCCCCATGTTTGGTCCCCCCTCTGTTGGGGTACCTAGCACACAGATCTGGTACTAAAAGGTGGAGCTGTGAACACTGCAGTCTGATTGGTCAGTAGAGGACGGTCACTCTGCTCAGGGCTGAGTTGTGTCTGGTTTTGAGGCTCGTGTAACCACTGTTCATACCGGGGAGAGTTTTACAGTAGTTTAATGTAACTGTAAAATAAAAGGATGTTTTGCTGCCTCTCGCAGCCCGTTTAGACTGAGAAAAAAAAACTGCCAGCAATTCCCTGATTTTAAAAGTGAAGCTGCTTTATCCAGTGTTTTTACTAGTTTAAATTAACTGGTCTGTTTGAGACCTCTGCAGATCATTCAGCTCCCGAAACAGCAACCCAGTCTCATTCCGAAGTCGTCAAATACCACCAACGAAAAAAGCCGTCCTTTCAAGTCAGCATGATACGGGCTGGTCGCATTGATTGTTTAATGGCGTCCGTCGGCGTTAGGGGGAAACATGGCAGGACAACAGCAAAAGTCAAGGGGGTGGAAGTCCAAGTAGTGTGTGCGAGAGAGGTGGCAGATGGTTCCAACAACCACCGACTTTCACCCGGGAGGCTGGTGTTCGCTTCACTTAATATTGTAAAGCCAAGCCCTGTTCTTTTTTCTTAAACCCAATCATGTGCTTTTGTTGTTGAAGGAAAAACGTCAATTTGCAGTGTTGTACCGACGTAGTGCATTTACTATGAAAGAGACTGTATGCAAACTGTACATTTCCTGTGAAAACCATAGTATATTTTTAAAACGGACAATGCATGTTACAGGCTGAAGTTGTCACAGCGTCCCAGAACATCAACAACCAACGCACCCAGGGTACCTTGCACGTCATATCTCGACGTGGAAAGTCCAAGACCAAACGTCGATAGGTGACGAGGTCTGACTGAGAATGTGTTGGAAACAATGAACACTGAAGGAATCCTGAGAGTTCACGCTTGGCACACTTAGCACTGGTTGCAGTCTACAATAGTGTTGCGTCGTTCGTGTTCGAGCCTCAGTTAGTGTTGTGTCGTTCGCAAACGAATCGTACAAAAGAATGAACCTGTTGAGTGAACGTACTGAACTGAATCACTTCTGGAACTGATTCGTTCATTTCTCAGTTCAGTTGAGCTCAGCAGCGAGCATGCAGGCCGGAGTGGAACTGCCGATTGGGTCCGTGCAAATGATGAATCACTCAAGAGTCGGGAGGCAGCCAGGGTGCAGGGAGGGACTGCCTACCACGTGACAAATCACTCAGTGAACGAAGCACTCGGTGAACGACGTAACCCCGATCCGTGAGTGATTCAAATCACTTCTTCTCAGCGAAACACCTTCATAGGGTGAGTGATTCAAATCACTTCTTCTCAGCGAAACACCTTCATAGGGACCGTTTTCTCCAAGCTAACGGCTAATGTACCCAGGAGTCAAGCCACATGAACACAATCACACACCTCCCCATTGTTTTAACAGACTTCGTTTCCAGATATACAAACTTAAAACGTTAGGCTGGCCAGTAATTAGGCTTACCAATGCAGGGCAGATGCAGCAGCAGCTCAGCCATGTATCAGTTCAGTGAGTCGGTAGATGTCACTAAAGTCTACACACGGCTTCTTTAATTTGTGTGTCCACCATAATAAAAGATCCTCATTGACTTTGCATTGGCGTTGTTTTCAAGTTGCCAGCATGTAGTGTTGATAAATTTTGTGCCCACAACCAGGTAATGCGTTAAGCGTTCGTAAACAATGTCACGTATGTTTATAAGACCAGGTCGTATTCAGTGTTTTACAGTGTGGTGAGTGATAGCAGAACGCTCAACAAATCTCCATCTGACTGATGAAACTCTGAGTAAACAATACACAAGATGAGGCTGCCGAGTCTTCTACGTCCTGCTGACTGTGCCAGTGGTCAATTTTGGAGGAATTCAGACTCATTAGCAAATGAAGGCTTCATTATTGTACAACACCAGAGAGGAGAGACAGTGGTGGCAGTAGCTTGAGAGGTTAAAGAAGCTGGCGTCTGACCAGAGGGTTGTTGGTTTAGAGCCTGAGATCCGCAGGGAAAATCTTTTTTCCCATCAACAGCTCCAGTTGAAGTGAAGACATGTAACTGCTGCAGTAGACTGCGGTCGCACTGGGCAGCTCTTATTAAGGTATGAATGTCTGGAGTCGCCGCAAAAGCCTCATTAAAATGTTGCAAAATGGGGAAGAGCTCAGATTACATGCTGACGATCAGGATTTTATTCCTCATATATTTTTATGCAACACTTTATGTAATATTTTTCAGTCCTCTGTCATGGATGTGACGAAACCACAGAATTGTACACCCCACACCAATTGTGCACGTGTTTGTTACATGAAACCATTCGCTAACAGTCTGGTGTTTGCAATAAGCAAGTCATTATAGCATTTGTAGCGTGCAACCAGAAACACTTTAAAAACACAAATGGATGCAAGAAGTATCGCACTAGGGAATCTAGATTACATAAAGACCACTCACAACAAACGCCACTCTGTTTTCATCTGAAGTTGAGGACATAATGGCACCTCAGATTCTTATACATAAACACACACACATAGCTGCGCCTGCTCTTCAGCTCAGCAGGCAGATCTGCGTTGGCATCATAAAGCGGTTGTGGCATCTTGGTATTTTCTGGCCATCTGTTCGGCTCTCTTGTATAACACATCCCTCTGGGCTGTAATTTTTAACCTCTACAATGGGTCACTTGTTGGAGAATAAGGACACAGGGCATTCATGTTTTTTGCATAGTAATTTCAATTCTTGGCTTTGCATCTCAGTGAAATCCAGACAAATAAGTTGGCCGTGTGGGTGCTCCTGCCTGTGTGTCTACTCTCTGTTTATGCTGTTTATATGTGTTGGGCATCGTCAGCTGGATGGTTACTGAACAGTTTCAGCTCCCAGCAGGCTGTCACCACATAAACACTGGTACTGCAGGATCACAATGTCCGACACATAAAGCATCTGAGGGAACACCCAGAGGGGCCGTGTGTTTTTAAAGCATCTGAGGGAACACCCAGAGGGGCCGTGTGTTTTTCTTCTGATTCTTAGTTTGCTTTCAGACCTAGAGTCGTCTCCTTTGGTCTGAATCAGGGACTTATTTTGTTCCAAAGTTGTATAATTGCCTAGAGTTGGTTCGTGTTCTCACGGCAGCATTTACAAGCGGACCAGATCAAATGCCTTGTGTGAGAAAGCTGCTCTTGATTGGTCAGAATTTCCATGTGGGAAAAATCCAGGAAGTAAAGCAAACGTTGAAGAAGAGTACACTTGCAAGATAAATGTGACACTTTCTAATGTCACAATGGAGGGACAACTACGCAGGTTGATTTTAGCGCTGCTCATCGTGGACTATATTGCTGTCATTGTTCATTTTAGTCAAACCATACAGTTTGAAAACGAGGCGCGGCTCCAACTAGAAAACAATGTTTTGATGCATTGGATGTGCTGAATGTGCATATTAAGGCAGTACAGGAGGAGGTGCACATTAATAATCCTCCAGGACTGTAACATGCTCATGTTTAACCCAAACAATGTGTCATGTGACTGCAGTTGCTTCACATCCAGGTCGGAACACGTTCTCACCACAAACCAACCGCACCAGAGTTCACTTGTAACCGGACTGAGACCACCTCTTCAAGAAGGTCTCAGTCTGGTTGTTTTGGTGCACACCTGAGTGAGATTGCTGTGTTCACACCTGCCCAAATGAACCGCACTGAGGGGGCAAATAAAAGAAAAACACAACATTAAGTTACAGATCCAGGTTACAGGCATCAACAGGCAGGAAGGGGGAGTCGAACTGAGACGATTTCAGGCTTACCTCTAATTATCATCAGCCAAATCGTAAATGTGCTTCATCTGTTTGTTTCAGTAAAATCAGTAATGAGCTGTTGATGACAAACAGCATGCAGACCGGTGGTTCCTGCGGTTTTCTGAGCTGCTGTTGTCTGATTTACAGCTGGAGTGTTTATAAGACTTCAGAGACAGAGACAGTAAAGTTGGTTCAGTCCAACCCCGCCGGCTAATAAAAGGTACAAAAAACCACGACGATTAAATAAAGTAACCAGAACCAAGAGTTGAAATCACATCACTCCAGTTTCAGCCTCTTTACACTGGCTCCCAGTGTGTTTCAGAATAGATTTTAAGATTTCACTGACTACTCTTCATGGTCTCTATTCAAGCTAAATCTCTGACCTCATAGTGCCGTACACACCAGGATGTACTTTGAGGTCCTCAGCCAGAGGTCTTTTGTCTGTTCCAGAGGCCCGGCTGAAAACGTGAGGGGACAGAGTGTTTGCTGTCAGCGCCTCGAGGCTCTGGAACATCATCTGGGAAATCAGATCGGCCGGGTCAGTGATCCCAAACCCAGGACGGAGCCCTTCTGTGTGCAGTCTGCATGTTCTCCCTGTGTCAGCGTGGGTTTCCTCCAGGTGCTCCAGCTTCCTCCCACAGTCCAAAGACATGCAGGTTAATTGGTGACTCTAAATTGTCCGTAGGTGTGAATGTGAGTGTGAATGGTTGTCTGTCTCTATGTGTCAGCCCTGTGATAGTCTGGAGACCTTGTCATGGGGAGGTGGAGCCTGCCTGAAGACCTGAGGGCCGCAGAGAGTGGTGATGTTTTTAAAAGCAAACTCAAGACCTACCTAATTGAACTTTAGGTCTTTCTTTTATTCTGTATGTATTATTATTGTGCATCTGTTTATTTATTCATGTCTATTAATCTGTTTTTTAACTGGCAAATTCTTCTATTTTCTTATTTATTCACTGACTGATTTAAAATTGTTCTCTATTTTGAGTTTTTATCCTGACTCTGGTGTTTCCCCACTGACGATAGCATTTCCTCAGTTCCTGTTTTTATTTTCAGTTTTGTTGTGAGTGCTGTTTTATTGTTTTTATTGTGTGAAGCACTTTGTGTTGCATTTTGTTTGTATGAAAAGTGCTATATATAATCAAGTTTGATTGACTGATGGTGGATGGGGTGACCAGTGGTTGCTTTTCCACCAGGTTTTGTGCAGCAGAACGTGGGTATTTTAAACCAAAACATGATCTTCTGTAACGATAACAAAGTGATTTTGTGCCTAAACCTTACCACAGGTTAACCACAGTGTTGTTAGAAATGAAAACGGATGCGATGGAATGGACAAGCAGCTCAAAACAAAGACAAAAGCTGAACAAGATTGACATTAACATTTGACGAATATGTACAGAAAAATACATGCAGGAGTAGATATAGAATGTTTAACTGCCTCCATAGTGTAAACATGCTTAGATCATGTTTGACAGCTTTTTACCTGTTCTATTAAATACATTTATGTAAATGCCGTGTTAGACACAGAGCCCTGGTTGATACAGAGCTGTTTAGTTGATTTGATGTGACTGAAAGTATGATGAAGTTTGAGAGCACCTTTGCCTTTTTTAAAATGTTTTTATCCCAGGAAGCTTCACTGACCTGCAGCTTCTGACACTGTGAAGTGAACAGCTGAAGCCTTTACCCTTACTTTGTCGCCCCCTGTGGTGGTGAAACGTAATTGAAATTGTGTATGATCTGAATTATATCTCAAAAAGCAGTTGCTGAATAGTAGTGCACCAGTGTTGATGTCTGACAACACTCAGACACGCAGAAATAAAGTTCCGAAATACAAACCTGTCCCTCACTGTGCAGGTTTTTCATTCATTGTTCCAGCCTCCGTTTATGCAGGGTGATGTATTTGACTCTTTTTTTGCAAAAGCAACGATCAGACATTTCGATAAACAACCTACAAATCAAAAGAGAGATGAAACATCAGCTGCTGTCGGCATCAAACTTGCGTCCACCCACAAGGACAACGTGTGCATGTCACTGAAAGGAAGTACAAATCAAACAGAAACTCTGTGTTCACATGGCAGCACTTTTGTTGTTCCTGTTTGTGCGTGCACACATAAGGAACACACACACACACACACACACACACACACACACACACACACACACACACACAAAGTAAGGTACATGTGCAATGTACAGTATATGGTCAGACAAAGAGGATAGCGGGGATTTAGCAATGATGTCACGTGCGTGTTCTGCCAGGCAGCCGTGACATGTTATGTAACACACGACACACACACACACACTCTGTTAAACTGTCCAACATGTCGACAGACTCGGGGGAATGAGTGGGAAATACAATCTGATGAGGACCCCGCTCCTCCCCACGGAGCAGACCCAACTCTATGTTTTTATTTCCTGTAGTCTGCAGAAAAGCTCGTTTTAACAACAGTCTCACTTTTCACAGGTTTAAAATGTATCACATGAAACCTCGAAAGTGCAAACACACACACACACACACACACACACACATACATACATACACACACACACACACACACACACACACACATATATATACTCCGTACCAGCAGCAGCTNAACATTTAAGTGTGGAAAACATGCAAAAAAGTAAGAAATCAGGAAGGGGGCAAACACTTTTTCACACCACTGTATATACTCTGTACCAGCAGCAGCTATGGAAACATTTGCCTGTTAAAGTGTCAGAACTGCTGGTGCTTTATTATCTTATTGAACCTGCCCAGTTGCTCAGGTCCCGTTACTGTCAGTTAAAGAAGTTGGTGATGCAGCTGCATTCAAGGACACTTCACGTCACTTGGTAAAAGCAGCACACAGGGATTCAGGTCAATGTGGGTTTCCAAGGAGAGTTTTTGTCTCACATACAGCACATATGGATGTATAAAGAGAAGTGGATACAGCGCTGGAGGAGGGCCGCCGTTCCTTCTGATGAAAGTGGCACATAAAGCCAAAAATACAAATTTTCCACAGTATGAAATTCACCTGGATCTTCCACACTGTGCGGCCCATAGAGCAAGGACACTTGAAGCTTACAGCCGAAATACATGGGACATCATGGACGCGACGTGACACATGTGCCACAGCATGCCTGCAGTGGAGCACGTCCATAAGCTGCACACGACATTTCTCCGTTCTGAAAGTCACATGTCACATTACGCGATTGTGGAATCATAAAATCGTGCTGTGACTTGGCCGACAGACATGACACACAACACGATGGTCCACACCAATCATCCCCAGTTGTCTTTCTCAACGTGTGTGATGTCATCGGGTTATTCTTGTCCTATTTTTATTACTTTTACTATTATTTCAGTCACTGTGTCTGTTCATGTGCCAGCCGACATGTTGTTGTAGTAACGTAGAAAGCGCCAGCAGATGGCAGGAGCTACATTTAAAGCACCGTACGCAAACATACAAGTCACTGAATCCTCCTCAACATGTTCCTGCAAATGTTTCACAATAAAAGCCTGTTTAGAAAAAGAAGGGATTCTCTCAACTGAAGTTATAAGGGGCTTTTAATTTGAAACAGATACAGGAAGTGTTGAGTTTGAAATGACGGCGCGTTACATTAACTTTATCAAAGCAACGGGAGCGGATATAAAGCAAAAATATAAAGATACAGTGGGATTAATAAATAACGGCCTGTTTATAATGTAGTCTGTTTCAAATGAAGCTGGTAGCCTCTGCAGTTGTGGTGAGTAAAAGCCACTGTTTTAAATTTTCTTACTTTATGTCCGTCTCCATTATGAAGAAGTAACATTGTTTGCTAGCTTGATGCTAATGGCAGTACTCAGCGGGTTGACAAAGTGCTTCTGCTGTTTCACACCATCATTTTTCCCTTTTTACTCCTTGTGGTAACATCCCTAGAGGAAGTATCAAAAACCCTGGGGTGTTGTTGTCATACAGTTTCCACGGCAGCAGATCACTCTGTGTTTCTACTGGTCAAAGTGACGGCTGTGACGGGAGAAGTCGTGAACAACAAAAAGATAATCAAACATGCTAGACTTTCTGTTGGAACGTCTTGAGGCATTCCAGACGTGGCGTCAGTTGTCGTCTGCTATGACAGACTACATGAGATGAAACGATGGATTAGTGTGTACGACACTCATTGTTGTCCATGATCCGAGCTGACACCGTACGTTGCTGCGTCGGGCTAGAATCGGCTGATCTTGTGTGGTGTGAACGAGGCATTACGCAACCGGTCTATTTTTCTTTTCCCTGCATCCAACTCTGTGACCTTTAAACAGGTCAAAACTACATAAAACTGTGAAATAAATCGTACAGTCTGTTTAAAAATGAAAAAAAAGTCAATGGGAAAAAGTCTTTTTGGACTCAATGGCATCACATGACCAACCTGGAAATTGTAATTCAACTTTTGGCCACCATCTGACGAGACGGGGCTTTGGAACGATGTTTGAGCTGCTTGGACGGAGACGGACGGCATTTTGTGGCAGTGCGTCGTTGCTTCACACTGGGAAAGGAGCCAAAATTAGCACGCCACCTGAATGTCATATTACTATAACTGCCAGTCGCAGCTGATCAGAGCTGGAGCCAATAGATATCCGTGACTCCCGCAAAACCATTTGCCCCTGGAATGAATTCTGATTGTAACCATTCTCATTAAAGAAGTCAGATGTTGGTGGGTTTTTTGTCCACTGGGAAAGGAGCTTCACGCTGATGTTACATAACGGATGAGTGTTGAGTTAAACACACAAACACTAGTTTTGTTACACTGCTGAGTGTTAAATACAGAAACAGGCGGCAGAACGTTGGAGGCTGGTGATATTTCTGACAGCTCCACGAGAGACGCAGAGTGTGAGTTGATTTTATTAATTCAAGGACGCCGTTTGTGTATATGTTTGTCGCATGTCTGTCCCAGCGGCAGATTTAGTGTGTGCGTGTGCCTATGTGCGCTACGTGTCCTTGTGTCTGCAGTTATTCCTGTCCACAAAGTGTCACCACGGGACAGACCGTGAGAGTCTTTTTTCAATTCTTCTTATCAACTCTGCTACTACAGTTACAGTCAGGCAACACTGCCAGGGTTACAGGAAACAAGTTTAACCTTGATGTGAACGTTTAACACCTTGTCTGAAAGCAGCACATCAGCTGCAGCACGAACAAGTTATTTTCTATATTAACAATGAAAGTGGTTGCTCTGCAGCTCCACTCAACATTTCATCTTTATTTAGGGGCTGTTCTTTACTTATCAGAGGAGGGGGGGGGGCTCCCTGAGTGACTGACAGAAAATGCTTGACCCTCCCTCCACTATAAATTAGTTATTAGATTTTTTAAACTTATCCTCTGATGTTTGAAAGTTAAAAGTTAAAGTTGGAGACAAAATCCTGGAGTTGAAAAAACCCTTGGTTTTCACTCCTGTCATGCTGCTGCTTAGTTCACACAAACGACCAAACTTTAAACGAGACAGAATAAAGTGATTCTGATGAAATCTCACCACCAATTGGCTCAGATTAGGTTTTGTTTTCTTTCCGACTGAAGTCTTCGTCACACATGATGTGTCCAAAGACTGTCAGAAATTTGAAAATCCAACAATTTTTTTGTTTGTTACAGTTTCTGAATTTGGAGTTTGGACGGCATGTTTTCGTAAAGAAATTCCACAGCAAAATTAATATAAAATACAACCTTTTTAATAGCACAATAAATCAAAAATAAAAATAACAATAAATGTGGGACACATCTGTAAGGGGCCAGCTTTTTCGCAAAAAATATATTTTACATTTTTACACCAATGTTATCAGTAGGTAGTGTTAGTTTTAGATTTTGAAGGCTTTCAACAAATGTTTTAATTATTTAAAGTTGTGAATTCTTGTTTGGATCAAAGGTGTTTTTTTAAAACGTTTAAAAAAAAAAGAAATTTCATACACATAAATCCCTTAAAAATAACGTTTCTCCCCAGAAACTAAATAAGTGTGTTAGGTTAGAATTTTAAATGTTGTTTTGGTTGGATGTGATTCGTCCCAGTTCTCAGAAACGGGTGCTCTACTGTACCCCGGAAATCCAGAATTCTCGCTAGAGCACAATTTGAATTTGCTCAGCGAGTCACTCTGGCAATCAGTAATGATGCTCATTACCCATGCCCTTGGAGCCGAGCTGCACCAATCACATCGGTGTATCTGATATAGGTGGGCCAGAGGCGAGTTAAACAGATGACGACAGCACTGCGACGGCGAAGTCCGGAATCAGTCAGTAAACATTGCAAGATGGCTACGGATGAACACCAGTTGTTTGAAACAGCTTTGGCCGCTACAATGAACGAGTTAGACTTGGCTTTTTCTCTAAAAGAGGAACAGAAGACGGCGCTCGAATCTTTCCTTTGCAAGAAGAACGTTTTTGCTGTTTTGCCAACCGGATACGGCAAGAGTCTAATCTACCAGTTAGCTCCGCTGGTAGCTCTGGATACGTCACTCCGTGTATTGTTCTGATTGGTCGTAGTGTTATCCAATTGCGTGCAGGGATATTTACAAATGCATGCTTGGTGCCGCCCCTCGAGTTGGGCCATTTGCATTACTCATGGCTTTTCTCATGGATTTCCAAGCCAGCTCTACGGATGAAAATGGGTGAAAATATGAGAGGGTAGGTGTCATTCTCCCAGTCACACGCTCACCTCTCTAACAAGCGGGCGCTGGGGGAAAACTGACAGGAGCAGATTTAAATAACTTCGGCTTCATCAGAGACACCGTCACCCTGAGTGAGAATGCCGAGCGATGTGGCCTCCTCACACCAGAGCTCCAGTGATTAGGACGCAAAAAATATCTCTGACACCAGCGTGAAGACATGTCAGGCATGAAGTCATTTGTTGACTGACTCGAGGAACTGGGTGACATAATGTTTGAGGACTGTCGTGTCCATCAGGACCTCAGAGTGCCGCTGGAATGTGCCGAACATGACAAACTGGTGAAGAAGGAATAAAGTTATTTTACATGGAGCTGACAGTCTAGTCACTTACATCATTTGTGTTTACATCCAACAAAATATCCATCAGGACAGACCAGAGGACAAGAAGGCTCAAATCTCTGACACAGTAATCGTCTCTGCTAAGTTCCTACTGCCATGTACAGGCCAACTGTTGGGGGGGGGTCAAAGGGTACAGATGACCCCGGGCCAAGGCTGCAAAGGTCTATGGTCGACCTTTAAATTAGATCAAGTACAACAATTTCCTGACTGACTTCAATCACTGACAACACAATTTATATAAGGCCCGCTTCTCAAATCACACGATTGGACAATGGTAGAAGCTGGTAAGTGGAATTGTTTTAAATAAATTTGTTTTTAACAGTCATCACTCAGTTTGACTAACGTCTCCAACAGGCCTCATTTACAAACATTTAGCAGCAGGACGATGCTGAGCTCCTCATTAACGTGCATTAAGGTCTTGTCCTTTTGATGTTACATCACAGTAACTGTCCCTTGGAGCTCGCTCTGTACGGTGATAATGGGCTGTGATGGTGATGTGGCAAGACAGGCGGTGCAGCAGAGTACCGCTGGCATCAACAAAATGCTTCATATTCCCAGTAAAAGAACCTCCTCCGGGTTTGAGCTTCTTTTATTCAAATGCTGCGGCTGCAGACGCAAAAATTAAAGACAAGAAGAACTTAGAGATTTCCATCCAGCCACAGTTTTTATGAAGAGTCAGCATCTGTCTGCCAGATGTGGAGGAGGAAAAATGACCTAACAATCAATACATAAATAAAGGAAGAAATAAATAAATTAAAAAATACTTAAATAAATAAAGGAATAATAAAAGCTGAAATAAACATATTTATAAAAAATTAAATAAATAAAAGCAGGTCAGGACCTCCTGCCTCAGTAAAATATACAGACAGAAATACAGAAATTAATAAATGTAGCTGTGCTAAAATATCAAAACAAAAAACAAAACTATGTATTGGTTTATGTTCTGTTTAATTATCAACTTTATTTATGCATTTATCTATTTATTTCCGTATTTATTTAAACATATATTTTTTAAATTTTCATTTATTTTTATATTTATTTCAGCTGTTATTTTTTCTTTTATTTATTTTCATAATTATTCATACAGGCATGTATTTATTTCCATATTTATTTTTTTATTCCTGTATTTTCCTTTCATTTGATTATTTGCGTATTTCTTTATTTACACATTTATATATTAATTTTATTTTTATATTTATTTCAGCTGTTACTTTTTCTTTTATTTATTTCCATAATTATTCAGACATACATGTATTTATTTCCATATTTTTTTTTATTTCTGTATTTTTTCCCCATTTGTTTATTTATTTATTTACACATTTATATTTTTATTCATTTTTTAATTTATTTCAGCTGTTATTTTTTCTTTTATTTATTATTTATTTCCATAATTATTCATACATATTTATTTCCATATTTATTTTTTATTCCTGTATTTTTTTCCATTCATTTATTTGCATATTTATCTATTTAGTTTTGGTTGAGGTCATTTTTCATTCTCCACAGGTGCTGCTTTCAGGTCAATTAAAACTTCCTTTGCCATGATGGTAATGAGCAGACAGGTTTATTTTCCTTTTAAGGAAGATGTGAAACTACAACAGTTAAATATCTGCTGCAAATATGTCGATGATTCGGCTCAGAAATGGTTTAAATATCAACAGAAATAGTCCCTGTCGATCTGACACAATCTGTGGACGATCCAGAGCAACATGTTGCTTTATATTTTTAAAGCAACATGTTGCTTTATATTTTTAAAGCAACACAAATAAAATTTCCATTGTATTTGAGTGGAGGCCGAAACTATCAACATGACTACATGACACGAGTAGAGGGTGAGAAGATGCTTCTTTGTGTGTTGGGTGAACTGAGCCTTTACAGTGTCAGGTGTGATGCTGAGTTATTGTTCAGAGATGATGTAATTAAATGGGTTTTATTTCAGTGGTGCGGCCGCCTGTCAAAAGTTGACAGTGTTGTTAAACTGGACATCTTGAGAATGAAAATATTTTACAACCAAGTGTTCATGACCAGACACAGAAGGATTATGGGAGTCATTGTTGTGGCCTGTGGTGGCTGAACCTGTGGTTGTTTCTCTTTGTAACCTCCACACAGTATTTAATGTATGAAACTGTATGCGTGTAATGAATTTAGATGAAGATGCATTTTGTTTTGTGCAATATCCTCCTGAGACCCGAACGTTTGTTTGGTATGCATTTTTAATTTCTTCTAGCTATGTGGGATCAGCAGGACCTGCTAAGTATAAAAACTAAACACTGTCAATGGTAATAACGTCCCAGTATCCTTCACTGAGCTGGTGATAAATTCCCAATATCTTTAAATGAGAACTTCCTAATTTACAGTGTCTAGTCTACAAACATGATTAATCAAAACTAAATACGTTTCAACCATAAAATGTGATCAGGTTTGTTCCTTGTCCACTTTTCTGTCGGCTGCCGACTGACTTGGCAGAGATGGCTGCCATCTTGTTTTTGCATGGATTGGTGTATTGTGCTCTTACTGCCACTAGATGGCACAAAAGTGTCCACAAACGAGGACAACAGGTCTGAGTTAAACAGAATGAAGTATAAGGTCCAGTAAACCCAAACTGTGATGTCCTCATGTGAGGACACAGGGTCTCAGGAGGATATTTGCAATGAACATGTTTGTGTTTACATGATTTATATGTGGTTGCCAGAAGTTTGTGGTCTGTGACAACTCCCCAAAATGTATTTATATTAATTCACTGTATTACAGCATCATCTATCCTGATACATACTAGATTATTGATTTTTTTTAATATCTATTAGTGCATCCTTTTTGTCCTGAACATATTTTTAAACCTTACCCCCATTAATGTGATAATAACTGTTAGAAACTGAACTCTTTGTAGGACATTGACTGTATACTTGATGGTCAAAGTTCAGTTTTGTCTTAAGAGAAAAATTGTGGGTAAAGTGAAGCCAGCAGCCTGTACAGACATAATACTGATGGATCACTCTCATCATCATCATCTGTTCAACAGCGCCACACTGTACATGGTTTATTGGGTATACACCGCCATCTAGTGGTCAAAATGCAGAGATACAAGAACTCTGAACATTAGCTCAGATACTCCACTCACAGTAAGTGCAGTTTTAAAGCTACATTCTGACACAGCCCTTCAACAAGGGACAGGCCACATAGATTTGGTAATAAAGCAGGAACCATATAGCTATTTTTTTTTTTACTTCAGTTGTGCTAATTTGATTTTCATTTTGTTCATATACAACCCACCGACAGACCAACTGAACTTGGGCCTTTTAGGGTCTTGTAACTGCTTTCTTTCCACTTTCCAGGTTGGTGATCGAGCCTTGCAAGAATAAACACATTTTTACATTAATAAGCATCTCTGATATGGTGTATTAACCAGAGTGGCAAACTCTAAGGTAGAATTTTGAGTGAGTTTAATTCACAAATGAAGCCTTTTGGAGCATTTTGAGATTAAAATATGACAAAAAACATTAAGTTTTAATTAAAAAATTGTTTTATGCATAATAATATAGTGTATTACATTGTTAGATGAGAGCTGGTGAAGGTGGAGCTAGTTTTAATTTAATTGGTATAGTTAAAGGCTAAAGTGAACAGACATGTTTTAGCTTTCTTTAAAAAATATTAACTGAGCTAGCTCCCCTGATCTCTGCAGGTAGTGTGTTCAATAGCTTTATGGCGTAATCGTTTTGTCTCTTAAAATGTCAGAAAATTATGAAAAATAATCATTAAACTTTCAAACAGTCCACACTGATATTCAGATGTATTTTTGTTCGACCAAAAACCCAAAACGTAAAGATATTTTGTTTCATTTCACAGAAAAAATTTGCAAATTAATCTACTGTAAATTGACTAACGGTTGAAGCTCTATTGTTCATTAGTGACTGAGAACAAACTGACCTGTAGGTGAAGTTTTAATCGGTGTTAATTTTCACACAACACTTGAAAGACTTTTTTTCAAATTAGCTTTTTTATTCAAGTTACCAAAACCAAATGAGAACAAATGTTGACACATCTGAGCATGATGAGCACGACTTCCACGTCCCACAAACACTACAAAAATATATATAAAAAAACAAAAACTAAAAACCGTCCCAAAGAAACTTCCCAAATATTCACAGATCATGGGTTTGGAGAAAATGCAAGACTTCTGCTTCGAACCAACATAAAAGTTTCACTTCAACCAATAATCACATGACCCCCTGTGCTCAGTCTGTTGTCTGGTAATACTCGTGATTTACACTCGACCAATCGGACAAAACAAGTTTACATACACACATCTGGAGCAGTTCAGCTACTTAAACACCATGATGAGACATTTGTAACTTGGTGTGGTGATGGTAGAGGCGGGGAATACTAAGAGGTCATTTGAGGTGATTGAAAATAAAAAACCTTTCTGGCTTGAAAAGGAGGGGTTTGTTAACGGTCAAATCAAATATCCTGGAAAACAGAGCTCGAGTGTCGGCCTGAAATCACCCAGAATCCCAAAATCAATTTAATAATTTGCCCAAATAAAAACAAAATAAATAGGCCCTCATTCCCCAAAACAAAAGTCCTCTTTCTTTCCTCGAGTCAAAAGATGTTTTATAACGTTGCAGCTGCACTGGAGGAAGTTGATAATCAGTGAAGTATCTGACCTTCAGGTCATGAATGTTACGTAAAAAGGGGACGGTGTTGACAAAGAGTCTGACCTGAGGGTGCTGAAGATGTTTGAACCCAACCCGTTTTCAGCCTGTCATGACAGCACCACCCTCTCCCATCGGGGTTAGAAACCTCCCAGCTGCCACAAACGCTCCTTCACACCAGGAAGAGGCCGGACTTAGCCCACCCTGAGGGGCGGAGCTACGAGGACAACGCCGTCTCCTCTGACAAACAGCATGGGGATGTTCCTCTTGGTCGACTAAAAAGACACCAGAAATGCACGCTTTAACTTCACGATGAGTCACAGTACTTTGTTAAAATGTAACAGAGACACAAAGAATATTTTTATTATTCAGGGATGTTGATAGGTTTTCAGTGTAGTGAGCTACAGGTGCCTACAGGTGGTCATTTCAGTGGGTAAAATTTTTGTTTTTTTGACAAACTGTAGATTGAAAATCTACCTGCACATTAAAGAAATAAAATCTGAAGACTTTATTTACAAAACCACAGTCAAGTCATAAACAAGTCTTCATAACCGATTTGATCTCAAAGGTCGGCATCAGGGCCTGTTGGAAATCAGCATCAGCCACATGCTGGTAAAAAATGCAAGTGGCTGCTAAATTTCCTTCACTCAGCAGCCAAAAAATCCGTGGTAACCAACTGAGTGGAGGGTAGATTTTGGAATCCACTAGCAATGGTGGCAAGTGGACAAAAAAGTTAATTTCCAACGACAGACAGCGGTCCATCACTCTCACCATGCGGCTGCAAGTGCAACAAAACCCCGCAAACAAAGAGCCAATTAGAGTAGGCTAAGACAGTGGTTCCCAACTGGTGGGCCGTGATCCAAAAGCAGGTCACAGCTCCATTCTGAATGGACGGCAAGTGATTAGCAAACATTGTCAAGTTTGTAAAAAACACACTTTATTTTTAAGTACTGAGAATTTTTGGCACAGAGAACAGAAATAATGACTAACGAGAGATCTGGACCAGTTGGGAACCACTGAGCTAGTATATTAGATTATAATTATAATTAGATTATATGTAATCTGTGCAAAAGAGGTTCGGGCGACATTAATAAACACTGAACAGAATACAGGTCATTCAGGGAACAGAGGCACTGGAGAATACACTGTTAAAGTGACAAAGAAATTCCCTCGAGACGGCGACAAGGCTAAAAAGATTTCAGAGAGAGTCTGTCGTTTAATACTTTGTTTTGTAACAAATAAAATAGAAAGTAAAAAAAACATTAAGGAACAGCTTCAATGCAGGGTTGTAATGCACTGCACTGCAGATATTCAGTCACATATATACACACTGAATACAGGTGCACTGTGCATGTGTGTTATCTAGGAAAACAGAAATATGGGATCACTAATCAGTATCAGCAGACACTCAATATTAAATGTCTCAGATCAGGATCAGGGGCATAAACAATCTGATCGGGACTTCCCTGTCAGATATATGTACAGAACACACATATGTCACATCTTAACTTGAGTATAGAGAGAACCAATATCATCTATCCAGTATCAAGTAAATCAGATGTGGTGTTTGATTGTGATATTATATGATAATCCATGATAATAATAAGCTGTGGTTTAATGTTAATATTTCAACATCTTGAGAAGTTGCGATGAAAGATACCAGGAATCTCTGTATTAATATTCATATTCACGAATTCAGTGCATTTTATGAACCTACAAATATCAGGTTATTGCTCGTTGACAGTCCCCTCTGAGCTGTGCCAGTGACGACACCGTCGCCTTTGAAGCAAGGCAACGGCGGTGCACAGTCACAGCCTCAGAGAGCTACAGATGAGGGCAGGCAGATGTCAGATGTGTGCAGAGCACCGGAAAAGAAACACCGACACATCACCAACAGTTTGACAATAACATCCAAAACACAGGTTTTACTCTCAGTGGTTTCTGTGACAGGAGAAATACTTTCAAAATAAATAAAGTCACACAACGCCGCTGTTTTTTTGTTGTCAAGAATGTAACATTTTTAGAGAAAGTAAGAGTTTGTCTCCTGGACAAACAGACAGATTTTAATGTGTCAGTGATGCAGGACTTTATTTTTTATTTGCCCGATTGGACACCTGCATGAGGCACTCCACTTGCCCTGACACAGAGTTTACCTGCCTTACCTGTGTCTGAATACGCATTTATTCCATTTTGGAAGAGAAATGAATGCAAGGACGTTGCTAATGGTAAATAAGTATTATTTCATTGTTTCAGGAAGGCCCAGTACGTCCAGACTAGCTTGAAAGCCCAACAGTATTTGTTCAGTGAAAGGAAACGAGGCTGTCCATGTTGTACCTTATAGAGTTCTTCATAAGTCTCCTCGTCGATCTCCACCGTCGTCACCGTCTCCTCCACGTCACCCAGGATCATGTTCAGGTGCTGATCATAGGCCTGGGACAAACAAACAACCACTAACATGAACTGGGAGCAGTGCACACAAAAGCTTGTGAAACAGGAACACAAACATTTCTGGCATGCTGCTTTAAAATGTAAAAACCCGGCACACAACCACACACACTTCCAGATGTTTATTATTTTTTAGATAGTGTAAGTAGATGCTGGGCGTGTAGCTTACGTGCAGTCTACCACGGAGCTCCCGGTCGTTCCTCATCTTGACGTAGATCCTCTCATCTAGACTGAGTCTGATCAGATCCAGTGGCTCCTCAACCGTGTTGGTCGTCGGTTGCTGCAGCACACATACAGGACACTGGTTAGGTCTGAGACAGATACAGATCTCAACAACTTTGAACACATAAAGGAATGAAATATCAGTGGTGCTGCTGCCCCCATAATTCTATTTGATAGTCAAACCCAGCAAGCATTCACTAAAGAGCTGAGGGCCAATGCACACAGCATCCAGCTGCACCACTGCTTGTCACCTTTATTCTCTACCCCATGACAGTAAAGGCAGCTCAGGGGGTCGAATGGGTCGTACACTAATCAGAAGATCAGCATTCGATCCCTGGCTCCTTGAGTCCGCATGTTGAAGTATCCTTGAGCAAGACACTGAACCCCAATTTGCTCCCGATGGCTGTTCCATCAGTGTGTGAGTGCGTTAAAAATAGGGATGCGCACAATTAGACGTCTAAACGATTAAACGTCCACCACCTCGCTCGTCGGCACTACAAATATTAGTCGGTTAAACCAATTAGTGTTTTATTCATGTACAAGGCCGCTTAACTGTCATGCAGCAGCCATGGTAGTTGAAGATTGTGATTAAAGGCTTCAAAGGGCTCTTAAAGGAAATGGCCACTTTAGAATGAAAATACAGACAGTACTGACTGACCCTCATGCCCACAAGAAGTCCAGTGTAGTTTTTTAATCCACAAAACTCATTCGGGTATCGGAGGATAACAGCTAGCCGGATTTTCCCATACACTTGAATTGCATGGAACCCACGTCCAAAATCATTTTGAAAATGTAATAAATCTCTGCTAATGCATTTCAAAAACATCAGAACAGCTCATCCGTCGTAATCCAAGTGCCCTGAAGCCACAGCATGCAAAACTGACTTGAAAAGACGCAATTTACTCCATTTTTATAGCATCATTTCTCACCGTGGTCAGTTAGCCTGCAGGCGTGCTGTGTTTACATGGCAACTCGCGCGAGACTCGAGAACGTTCAGAGACGTTCTTGTTCTCGAGTCTCGCAAGTTGCAGGCTAACTGACCAACTTCTTGTCGGCATGAAGGTGAGTAAGTACTGTCTGTATTTTCATTCTAAAGTGGCCATTTCCTTTAATGCACACAATATTTTTGGGGAGAATGTTTCAAATACTTAATAAATTGTGCTAAATTTTTACGTTTTCTGAGTGTTTTTTTCCTTTTTTAGACTGGTCGATGAGTCTAAATGAAAATTTTCATTTAGTCGACAGAGAAATTAGTTGCCAGGAACATCCCTGGTTAAAAACTGAGTAGCAGGTGGCACCTTGTACAGTAGCCTCAGCCTCCAGTGTATGAATGTGTATGTGAATGGGTGAGTGTGACTCGTAGTGTAGAAGCACTTTGAGTGGTTGGAAGACTAGAAAGGCGCTATACAAGTCCAGGTCCATTTACTATTCACAATATTGACTCCTTTTCTATTTTCAAATCCTGTCTGAAAACACAACATTTCAAGCTGGCACAGTCGGTCTGATTTAATGGTGATGATGACTTTATGATCATGATTTCATAACTAATATTTATAATTATGATTTTTTTGTGTGTAATTGGTGGGTAATTTCATTAACTTATTGTGTATTACTTAATTGTTTGACTTTGTGATCTGTGGATACGTTACTGCTTGTTTCTAAATATCTTGTAAGGTGTCTTTGAGTGCTCTGAAAGGCGTCTATGGATAAAATGCATTGTTATTATTAATATTACAACTAATTCTGCTACCATACAGCTGGAAGTTAGGTAAAGTAAATGACAACACTTGGAGGACAGACTGAAAATAGATGGACAGCTGACATAAAGCTGTGGAGAAATGTTAATAACTTTATATTATATTCTTCACTGTAGACACCACTGCCTTTTCTACATTTCACCTTTAAGCATTTAGATGCATGTATAGTCAGGTTTTAAGAGAAGAAAGTTAGCAGTGCTTACCAGTTGGCTCCTGTGTTTACTGTGAGCGATAATAACTGAATAACGTTACTGGTTAAACGAGTCTGACTCGTTTGGTAAGCACTGCTAACTTTCTTCTGTCTTATATTTAACTGTTTAATTCTATATTCCGCTCAGTTTATCGTGAACCAGAGCTCTGACAGCTCACCACAACACACACCGCTCATCAAACACGTTTTGTCATACTGACTGTAGCATTAGATGCTAACCGGGCTAATGTAGCTAGCTTGTTTGACAGGCCGCTCGGAGCCGTTAACCCCCCAAAAACAAATTACCAGACACGGTAACCCTCCTAAAACACACACACGGGTGAAACTATCTGCTGACCCTCTTTAGGTGTCGTTACACACCCGCTGTGTTGGAGAATAACAGTACAATTAACGCTTCTGCACCGACCTGCTCAACTTCGTCCGCCATTAGTTTGAGTCTGCGTCCTGTCGTCTGACCGGTGCGGGGGTTGCCAGGTCCGTAAAAAGCACGCGTTTTAGAAAGAGGTGCAGAGCGTGGGCTGGCAGTTTGGTTTGCAAGTAATTTGTCAGTGTGGTCTGATGAAAAGTGTGTCAGGTTATTTGTGTTTGGATGGTTACTTTTGAAATGTAATGGATTACAGATTACAAGTATTGCAGCCATTTTGATTACTTCATCAAAGTAATGTAGCGCATTACATATGATTTTTTAAAATTACATTTCTGAACAAAAATGTTTTAAACTGGGCGATAAATCTGTTTTATTCTACATTGAAACTATTTACTGTAAAGTATAAATGCAAATGCCACCTTTTGTTATCATCAGAGGCCCCCACCGATACCATATTATCACGATACTTGGGTCACAATGCAATATTATTGCCAAATGCTTATCATTGTGATAGCATACATTGTGATACACTGTGATGTATTACCGTTTTGAAACTGAAAATTAAAGACAAACTTCATCTTAGTGCATAAAAAACATTTTTTTTATAATATGATAATGTTTTCAGTCTGTTCATCTCATGTCTATCATTTTTATTGCAGCATCGTGTATCTAGTGGACTGAAAAACAAACTGATTACATTATTCTAGTTTTTATTCTAGGCTACCAAAAGTTTAAATTGTATTTGTAACAGTAATTTATATTATTAACAATTTATATAATAAAACTGGCATTGGTGTAGCGATATACTATTGGCACACAAAGTGTTACGTTACTGTGGGGGAGGTAATCACTTCACTGGGGTCATCAGGTGGGCACCCTCCTTCATTGGTGTTTCATTGATAAACCCACGACACCCCCAGAGGGCTCAACGGCAACACCAGGTGCCCCCTTCACTTTTACCCCTCATGTTGGACATCTTCCAGACCAGCTGGGGTCCTTCCTCTTCACCCAGAGCCAATTGCTGCTTCACTCGGCAGCCTCTGATGGCGACTTGAAGGCTTGTCGGAAGGCCTGTCCTCGTATCCCCACACTCTTCAGAAGCCTGGTTGATGATGTGGCGACAAACCCTCTACAGGGAGCACCTGGGTACGCCAGCCAACCAACTGCTTATTCGGTCCACTAGATACATTTTGCTGCAACACAAAAAAATGGCTGAGGTGAGATGAACAGAATGAAATAATAAACGGATGTTGACAAAAGCCGTGTCTTAATTCAGCGTCTGCAGCCTTTGAAGGACGCGTCCTTTGAAGACCGCATCAGACAAACTGAACGGTCTCTGAAATGGGGCGGTCTGGTCTGTGGAGGATTTCCTGGGTGCATCACCAGTTGTTCTCGCCCCGACCCGTTGGCGTTACTGTTACCTAGCAACCAGCTGCTCTAACAAAAGAAAGAGTAAACTAGTAAGTTTGTTCGCATTTAATCGTGGACCCAGAGATTGTTATTATATAGTTATATTTTTGTCACTACTTGAGGAGATAATTCACCGACAGAGACATTTCAGGCTCTAGGACTGTCTTCAGGTACACTTATTAAATTAAGATTGTTTAAGCCGTGTGCTTTTAGCTCATAGTAATATCAATAACCGTTAGCTAGTTAACAACTGTTAGTCAACTTAACTTAATATATAGTCGTCACTGGTGCGCAATGCATCTTGGGATAGGCTGTGCCATGAAAGATTCATCTGTTGCATCCGTCACATTCTGGGAGAGAAGGCCGCATTTTAAGGAGCCTTTGAAATTGGACAGCTTTGTACGCAACAAAGTGACGCCGAAGGCTGCGGCTCCTGAATAGCACAGCTATAGTTTTCCTTTGGGGACATAATTTAGAATTGAAAAAGGCAGTAAATCACAAAATATTTTATCACAATACTCAGCATATCGCAACATATTTAAAATCGCAATACTGTATGGTTATATTGTGATAATATCGTACAGTGATTTCCACCCCTAGTATCTGTACTTTTACATGAGTAAAGAATCTGAATACGTCTTCTAGTGTGCAGGGGGATAAACAGCAAACCTGGCAACCCGCCGGGTAAAGCTAAGTACCACTCTCCTCTCTTTCTCTTTCCAGACCTTTCCATCCTCCATGTCGGCACAAAGCGACACTAACACTCCAGCTGCTCTGAGGTAGGTGATAAATACCACCTGAACATGTATGTGTTGTTGCCAGTTTAGACTCATTGCCATTACGTCATAAAACATAGACCACAGTCTGACCACAGTGTGTGTTGTGTTACTGGAGCGACTGTGGAGCAACAACTGAAGTTTGCAGCGTCACATTTAAACAGCAGGACGATCACGTTACACGGTCAGAGGTGAGTTCAGGTTCAGACGACTGTTAGCGACTAAAATACACGACATTAATATCCAGAGGGTGAATAACAGTTATATTACGTCAGCTATGACACTGACAACTTATTACCGCTGGCTCGTGCATGTGAGAAGAAAACTGCAACATGAGCGGTGTAAATAAAAACGCTGACATCATTTAGGTGGATTTTTACAGTGTCACATTCATGTATGAGATTTAATCTGAAAATAAGTAGGTTAATATCGAGGCATTGTGAGTGCGCTCCCACTGTGTTTCTGCCACGTATGCACGTGTCCTGCAGCAGAGTGGAAAGTTGAAGACGCCAGAGACAATATAACAATAACCCCATAAGAATATTTGACACTGTCCCTTCTGCTGTGTAGAGTTTTAGTTTGGGCTGAATGTTATTAAAACTGTTTGAGGTGACTTATTATTTTGTTTTATTCTAACATGAACATCTCTGCTACACATGAGCAGATATTGTTTTTTTCTAGAAGTTACCTTTCTTCTACACTTGCACTGAGAAGTGGTGGAAGTGACATATGATAATGTACCTCATTTTTTGTCCAACCAGCAGTCTAAAAGCCAACAATACTCAATTTAGTGTCGTGTTACACAAGAACAAAAGGTTATCTACACATCTAAGAGGCTGGAGCTGTCACATATATAATATCTTTGTTCTAAAATTGAATTTAAAGACTAATTAATCAAAAGAACTGCTGTAAAACTCAGTTGATCGACTAATCTATTGTTATAACTCTGATTTTAGAAACTTTTTTTGTGTTTTTGTGTAATTAATTTGAAACAAAGCTCATTTACTCTTTTTTACACGTCTCATTTTTCTTTGTGTGTCGTCTTTTCAGTTGATACGTGAAGGATTTGTGTGTTGCTGTGTGTGTGTGTGTGAGCCTCTTCTCCCAGTTCAGCCCAGTGCTTCATACTGGATGTTTGTGCAAGCTGAGGAGGCAGAGCAGAGCAGTGGTGATACCCATTCCACCCTCAGCTGTAGAGTGGCTCTGTGGTGGAAGAAATCCCTGCTACAAACTAAACATAGCGGCTAACATGTTGCTCAGAACCAGAGTTTGACTGATGGAAGTAAAAACAGCCATTACGCACAGTGTCACATTTTTACACCAGCTGATATGTTTGAATTTGACTTCTTGAATGCTTGTTCTGCTGCTCCCCTCACTCCTGTCTGCTGTCATCACATCCTGCAGGATCCACACCGGCCACAAGATGGCGCCCAACACCAGGAAGAGAGGAGGTGACGTCAATGTCTGCTGAAGGTCATCAGTCCAACTGAGTGATTCAGTTTGTTTTAAAAGCTGTGATAAACTTGAAGTATTTGTCATTGCAGAGATGTCACTGTGTCCTTGTGTAAAAAATAACTTATGTAGGTAGTAGTGCAGGATTTTATTTTATTTTTATTTATTGCATTTAAAGAAATAAGATAACAGTAATCCTGGAGGAACAGATCATAAAAAGAGAATAAGAAAATGACATAATTGAGGATGTTAAGTTTTCAGAAGTTTGTTTTAGTAAAGAAAGCGAGGACATTTAAAGTAGTTCTCCCCAAAGGTCAAGTAACATTACAGATTGACAATGTCACTAATAATAATAATAATACTAATACATTTTATTTATAATGCCCTTTTCATCAAAAGATCTCAAAGTGCTACAAGTTAAAAACAAAGAAAGATAAAAAAAAAAAGGAATGGAAGAGAATAAAAACAAGATGAGCAGTTATTTAAAAGGATTTAAACAAAAACATCTAAGGGGGACCAAAAGCTTTGCTAAAAAGAAATGTCTTGAGACCTTTTTTAAAACAGTCAGTGGATTGTGGTGCCCTCAAGGTGTCAGGGAGGGCATTCCACAGATGTGGGGCAGCAGCACAGAAGGCCCTGTCTCCCATGGTCCTGAGTCTGGTTCTGGGTATTTGGAGGAGGTTTGAGTGAACTACAGGATAACAAACAATTTTACAGTTACTTTAAGACATTTACTGCACTGTATTTGTTTTCTTTCTTTTGTTTTCTCAGAAGCACACTAACAAGAAGGGAGAACTTACAAAGAAGATGTAGGAGCTATAAATGATCCAGATTGTATGATGTGTTTGAACTGTGTATAATTAAATGTTGCTGTGACAGATATTTTGCTGGATATAACCATTACATTAAAAGCTTTTTAAATTTTTTTTTTTTTTTTTAATGAAATTGTGTCAAAGTTTACAGAAGTTGAATGTTGCTCTGTTTGTGTCACTGGAATTAAAATATGTCTGAATTTAATGCAGACTGAGAACATTAATAAAGTCACATTTTATCTCATCATAATGTCTGTTGAATCGTTCAGTGATGGTGAGTGATGTAACTTGTTTAGGAGCAAGAATGTAAAAAAAATAAAAATAAAAACAGTAGAGACAGGGTCAGTATTTCCTCTAAGGAAACAAAACAGGAAATATGGCTTCTGACAGTTGCTAAAGATAAATGTCAAATACAGTGTGCCAAAAATACCAGGATGTGCTACCACATCTGCTCTGATTTTGCAGTTTGCAAGTCAGCATGGCTCCATAGCTATTCTGACCCACAATCCTCTGCACAGCGGACAATTGGCCTACATCACATCGACTGAGCCCCAAACAGATGACAGCTCACTGACAGCTGTCAGAGGTCATGATGATGGATGACAGCGAATTCAAGTAACTGATGACCAGTTGAATAGTCCTAATAGGAATATTAAACGATTAGGTAAATAAAATAATCCGAAATAATACAAACAATAGGACATAACTATAAAAATAATTAACATAAATACAAATGTAGCTTCACTTTTGCACATAGAAAATATTAGAATCTACAATCTGTGCAGTTACAGCCGAACTTTATTGCAGAGTAACAACAGCAGGTTGATCTTTGTCTCTGGCAAATTGGGTGAGTGGCATTTGTTTTATGTCAGAGGTCATATAAAAGTAAGAGGGTCAAAGTTCAGAGCGTAATGTTGTGAGACAGTAGTGTGTCCTGATTGTGTGCATACTGCACACAACAAAAGTACAAAGAAAAAGTATGCTATTGGGAACGCACCCCAGACTAACAGAACTACTGTTGTAGGCGCTACTGTTGCCACGGAAACGCGCAGTGACAGCTGCTGATTGGTTTTCATGGTAACAGTCAGTGACACCTGCTGACCAGTGTTTCCATGGCAACACAACATGACAGATAGGAAACATGAGTCTCAGCTCTGAGTTAGCCCGGATGTAATGTGGCTCATGTTTCAGGCTTCAAATGAGTCTGTTTGTTTGTGAATAACTTGTGAAGCTGCGTCTAACTTGCATTAGAAAAATCTAAGAGTAAAATCAGGAGGGGGTGGTGCCAAAAAGGGGGAGGCTTGTCAGTTTGTTAAGCACTGGGGAGGGACTGAGGGAGGGGCATATAAATTTAAATGGTTGTATTTTGTATTTAATTTAATGTTTTAAAGAAAGCGTGCTTTCCAAACCTGCGGGCACGTTTTCACCATTTATCAGAGCCAGAAACTGTAAAAACAGAAGTCACTGTTGGATTTGCGACGGTCCTGGGACACATCATGTGGAACGAACGCTTCCATCAGGACTTTGTAAAAAAGGGTGAAATTGAAAACGCCTTGATAATGTAACACTTAGCAAACTAATTTGAGGATAGTGCGCTGTACCGAGTCCTACATAATTTTACAATTGTTATTATGCTTATTACTTTAATAACTATTACTTCTTTTTATATGTTATGCCATATGTTCTGTCTTGTGGGGGTTGTATATGTTTGTACAACTTGTTAAATGTTTAAAATCAATAAACATGTTTATAACAAAAAGACATATCCAAAGCTGAGTTTAAAAAATAGTGATATTCAATCAAAATCATTTTATTCTACGTCTCATTCAAAAATTGGCCAAAAATAAACTGCTTGCACAAGAGTGAAAACTCTGGCTTTTTTTCTCCAGGATGTCATCTTTAACTTTTGGCTTTTCACTTTCAAACATGAAACGGTAAGTTAAAATAATCAAATGACTTATTTATGGTGGAGGGAGGGTCACATTTTCTGCCAGTCACTCAGGGAGGCTCCAGGAAAAAAGTAGCTTCTGAGAGGGTGAAAAAAAGACGACCAGGCGCATGCAATCACATCAACGTCCACAGCAGGTCAGTGTTGGACCATACAAAGCAGAGCTCCTCTTCCTGAACAGTCAGAGCGTCAGCTGACAATACATTTTAACTATGACGAAAAGTTTACATGGAGAAAAAAAAAATGCTGCAACCTGGATTTTAGCTGTTGCTCCACTGTGCCCTTAACAATAACCCCTAAATGCCTAAAATGAGCGATTCCACTGAAGGAAATCTTACAATCAAATGAACTATACATGAATTATTTTTAAATACTGAATTACTGTCAAATTAATGTAACAGATCAAAGTATGGAGAGGCAGGTGAAATAAGGAGACGGAGACAGCGTCTGACAAAGGTCATACATCTATACATCCATGGAGTAATCTGTTAATGATTTACTTGATGACAAAATGTGAGATGCAGCATCTTTAAATGTTATTTAATGATCCACTACGACTGGCTCATCGTCGCACAGCCCTCGACTCATCTGGAAAGACTCTCCACAACATTTGGGAACCTGGCTGCAGGGATTTGCTCCCACTCAGGAGCATTAGTGAGTGTGTTCCAGTTCATCCCACAGGTGTTAAATGGGGTTGAGGTGGAGGCTGTGGGCAGGTCTGCCAAGTTGTTGCACAACAAACTCAGAAAACATTTCTTTATGGCCCTGGCTTTGTGCACGTGGGGCACTGTCATGTTGGAAGAGTAAAGGTTGTTTCTTAAATTGTGTTAGAAGCACACTGTTGTCTAAACTATTTTTGTGTGCTGTAGCATTCAAGGGACAAGTCACCCCAAAATCAAAAATATATATTTTTCCCTTTACCTGCAGTCCTGTTAATCAGTCCTGATTGTTTTGGTATGAGTCGTCAAGTGTTGAATTTATCAGCCGTACAGATGTCTGCCTTCTCTCCTATAATGGAGCTTTGCATCAATACTGGATCGTTGATCATTAAATCGACATAGGTTGGGGTGTTTGCATACTTTTGACCTTTCCGTCTGTTTTGTACTGACAGAGACTGTGTATGTAGAGAGAAGAGACAGGAAGGAGTCACCGTTATAGAAGTCTAACCCAGTTGCAGCTGTCCAGCCTTGTCATGCAGCAAACACACAAACACACACCATTTAACGCACTCACATACAGTAGATTCACACCTCGTCACCAGCTCTGTTCACCTACATTGTTTCCTGAAGATTACTCATACTGATGCATTTACATGAACAAGATCTTCTCCATCTGAAAGGAGACAGATGCAGCTAAAGAAATCTGCCATGTGTGTGTGTGTGTGTGTGTGTGTGTGTGTGCATATGGCTGTATTTACACAGACTGTAATGTTCTAACACTGACCCAGTTAAGACAACACTCAGCCATAAAAACAGCATCTTCTGATTACCTCGCCAAAGATGGAATATGGTCTCTGCTGCATATTGTAATGTTGCTGTTGAAGCCATTCAAAGCGAAGTGGCTTTTTGCATTAAATGATTGACAAATTCTAGTTCAAGTCTTGTACTGTCAAATGCACCACGATCAGTGGGGCTGAAAAGGAAGATGACCACTTGAGGCTGACTCCAAAGCGAGTTGATCCCCACAGAGCCTCCGTGTTAAAATGCTCACGTTTACAGCACAAATAAACATGTTTACAAAACTGTTTTGGTCTCTGGCTAATTTCCTCGTTAATGAGAACTGTACAGAGGTTGAATTTTCATATAACTCACCTCTTTAAATGTTATTAAAGCTTAAAGCTAGTCGCTTTGAGTGACAGGTGGGTGCCATCCGTTGACACATCGATACCTTGGCAAGACCATTAGTAAGGTAACATAACCATCATGTAACCCCAGTTTTGCAGAGTATAGGTGTAGCTGTTGCTTTTTCAGTGTTTATCAGTTCATGACAGTTAACTAACATTTTGGTCGCCTAAAAAAGTCTCATTCAGTGTTTGGCCGTACTAAAAGACCCTCTAAGGAGTTTGGTATTCAGCTTTTCTGGATAGTTCATTTAGTTTTAATGGTTTTAAGCCTATTTTTTGCTAGTAAAATTTAGCATTAGCATTATCACAGGTAACCATAGCTGTATATGCACCATGCTACGCAAGCTAGCAGTTAGCATTAAGGTTAGCTTCACCTTCTCAATCAAATACTGGGTCCGTTCCAAATCGCATACTTTTTCTTTTGCTTTTAGCAGGTACTGCAGCTGTCCTTAAAAAGTACGATCAGTAAGATCACTCCAAAATTGTCACATACCATTCTCGGAACCCATCGACTTCCGGCAGACGGCGATACAGCCTCTGGGGGCAGACCCCCGATTTTTTGGCATTCCGGTTTGATTTGGGCGGAGGAGGCGAATTTCCGTTTCTGACTTCCGTTTATATATAAGTAAATATGCTGAACCATTGCGATGGATTCAGAGTTTGCAGTGACGCCAGTTATGTTCCGCCTCGTTAGTTCACCGCACGGACCGTTTAACCTGGCAACAACTGCAGCAACTGGTCAATATCACACAGACTACAAACAGCCTACAACCGGAAACCAGGGCTCTTCCGCTCTTCTTCCGGAGGCAAGATCTCCAGGGTTTGCCTACAGACTCTACATTCACTGAATGTAGAGTCTGTATATAGAGACTAGTCACATATTGACGTTTTGTCATGGACCTTCCATGTCCAGATACGACGTGAAAGGTACCCTGAGTGTGTTGATTGTTGAGGTTCTGGGGCTCTGTGTCAAGTTCTGCCTGTTACATGCCTTTCAAAACACACATGCAACAAAAACTCGTGGTTAGGTTTATGAAAAAAGAACAGGGTTTGGCTTTATAATCTTATGGGACACGAACACCGCTCTCCTGGCTGAAAGTCAGTATTTGTTGGACCTGCCCATCCTACTTGGACTTTCGCTGCCTTAACTTTCGTTCTTGACCCACTGTGTTTCCCCCGCCGCTGCCGAGTGCTGTTAAACTACAATGGTGACCGTCTGCGAATCATGCCAACGTTAAAGAACCGCTTTTTTCGTCAGTGTCTGACGCCACAAGTCACTGCCCAAGCACGATTTCTGAGTAATACTGTTGCAGATGCACACAATCGGGACATACTACTTTCTCATAACGTTACACTCTGAAATTTGACCCTTTTACTCATATATCCGTGACCACAGAGGTAAAACAAAACGTCATACCCTGAGCTCGACAGAGACAGAAATCAGCTCTGATGTTGTTACTTTCCAGTAAGTGCATACATTGTTGATTCTAACATATTCACAATAGTAAAACAACAGAAACAATACATTTCTCTGTCATTGTTATTTAATACTTCAGCCTTTTTGTTGTTGGATAAATTTATGATTATTTTATTCAATTAAACCATTTATATTCCTAATATTACTAACTGACTGGTCATCAGTCACCTGAATGCGCTGTCATCTGTCATTGCGACTTCTGACAACCGATGTGACGTATAGTGTGCTGTGCAGAGGATTGTTGGTCAGAATAACCAGTAAAGCATGCTGGCTTATAAACTGCAAAAGCCGACTGGATGCAGTAGAATATCCTGGTAGTTTTGGCATACTGCATTCATTATATATTGGGACACGCTAAATCTTTTTCTCGTGTTCTATATAGTATGGTTGTATGGGCACTGGAACACACAGACTGGAGCCTCCAAAATGGGACTCCACAAACCAATGGGTGATGTCACTGTGATTACGTACATTATTTCATAGTCTATGAACACCATACACAAGTAAAAAAATGATGTACCCTGGGTTAGCCAACATATCTATAAATTCATAAATTTGACTGTGAAACACTAAACCTAAAATAAGTGTGTCACATTTTACTGTGCTGCTTAGAGGTCGAACTGAAAGGTTTTCTTTTGAAATGAGATACACACATTTTAAAAAAGGCACCTCGTCTGACAAAGTGATTGATGGAACACAATTAAACATTATGACTTTTTCAAAGGACATCAGGTTACCTGCAGCTGCACTCACCAGCTTCTGATTCTGGCAACTCCAAGGTGGAAATGATTTAATGTGACGTCCGAAAAGTGCAGAGTGCGCTCATGTTTGGAAATGCATTCAGTCCCGAAGGTTTTGTGCCAAGAAAAATTAGATTAAAAAGGAATAAACATTGTAAAGACAAAAGTTGTCCAGCTTGGACACTTATTACTGCTGTTTGTGAGACAGCTGAGATTCAGCACTTCTTGTGAGTGGAGATTTCCAGACAGCGACCACTGCCAATGTCTTAATGTAAGTTGATCAGATTGGCCAAATCAACAGTGTCTCAATTAGTGTCGATGGAACGGAATTACAGCTGGATTTTAAAGAGACAGTTCACCGCAAAATCAAAAATACATGTTTCCTTTGTTGTGTTTTATTATACTCTAGATTGTTTTGGTGTGAGTTGACAAATGTGTTGGAGATGCCGGCCGTAGAGATGTCTGCCTTCTCTCCAACATAATGGAAGTAGATGGCACTCAGCTTGTGGTGCCAAAAAATATTTCTGAAAACTCACCAGCAATGAGTTAACGAAAGCATTTGAGTCTGGCATTTCTGCCATCGCCATCTTGGCTCTTTGGAGCCAGAAGTGTCCATATTTGGACCAAAGAGTGGAGCTGTGGAGGCGCGAGAAGTGGATCTGACTCACAGACTGTAGCACTAGCCTGCCACCTTCCCTTAAATATGCCTAACTTTAAGCCTAATACAATGTAAACAGGTGAGTTATATAATAATTAATATTCATAGTCGCCATGAATGTGGAAATTAGCTATAGGGAGAGACCAAAACTGTTTTTGTACCAGGCTGCAAACATGTTTATTTTCTGCTGTAAAGTTGGACATTTCAACGTCTACGGAGGTTGTCTCACTCCTGGAGCCAGCCTCAAGTGGCCATTAGAGGAACTGCAGCTTTTGGCACTTCTGCTTTGGCTTCACTTTCCTGCCCCTCAGATTGCAGCTTGATTCACACTCATTCAAGATGATGCATCAGAGCCTGATGGCAGAAAATATCAGTCCAGCCAAATGAGATATCAACATGTCCTTCAAAACATGGCAGCTCCAAACCACAACGTCCTGTCGGCAGGGTCGCCCAAATCTAAAAATGAAGCACTAGAAGTCACAGTGCCATGACACCAGCATTTGTCTATTGACTGATGTCATTTTTTTGGCTCAGTCTGAACACAGACTATCGCAGGGCTGACACATAGAGACAGACAACCATTCACACTCACATTCACACCTACGGACAATTTAGAGTCACCAGTTAACCTGCATGTCTTTGGACTGTGGGAGGAAGCTGGAGCACCTGGAGGAAACCCACGCTGACACAGGGAGAACATGCAGACTCCGCACAGAAGGGCTCCCACCAAGGCAGGCCCAATCTCATTCTCGTGAATGCTATATCTCAGGCACACCTTGAGAAAATTTCCTTTAACTTGACACAAACTTCCACTTTGACTCAGCAATGACCTGATTAGTGTTTGGTGGTCGACTTTAACATCATAATGTTCTGCATAATTTTCTGGCCATTATTCAACGTCATTTCTCAGGAACAGAAGGGGAGACATTTGGTCAGATGCTAAATTGGTGACAATAATCTTGGGTGCCCACCTTCAAACTGTGTTGAGTGTATAGACTCTGTGCTGTCGGGGGGAAGATGTATGTGAAGCTTCCATGTTCCACAGACATGGACATAAACTGTAAGTGTAACTTGACTGGTGCATAGAGGCATTCAACCACAAGGCGGTAATTCGGATCATTCAACACTAAACCTTTACATTTTTGGAGTTTTTCCTCCGATACCCTAACGTGACGTGACAAGAGAGCAGCTGAGGACGTGTTCACACCATGACAGACTGCTGTTTATCTGTGCTTTGACTTCACTTGTGCAACCACATCTCCTCCCCTCTAAAAAAGATGAGATTTATATTCCGTGCAAGGATCTAAAAATATACTCTGACAAGAGGAGGATGGGCCAAGAGATGAAAGTAGAAAATGGAGGGATGGGTATAGAAGAAGAATAATTAATGGCTCAGTAAGAGTGATGAAAGCGGGTACCTGTTAGGTCGGTCTGACCCTAGAATAGCCCTGCGGTGGTTAAAATGTCATTCAGCTCTCCACATTACAGCATTGACTGACAGACTGATTTAAATGGATTTAATTATGGATGAAGTCAATGGAGCAAGCTGCAATACAAATGTATTTACACGTGCACATACTAATATGTATGCACTGGCAACAACACAAAGTCGTTCAGTGCAGTGTGTCCTCTCTGTAGCTATTTCTACGAGATCTATTTAAAACACGGGCTGAGGAGGAGTTGAGGACGACAGGGGAAAAGCACATGATCCATTAACATGTCCTTTTCATCAGTTATTCCAAAATGAGAAAAAAAAAAAACGTAACAAAGCCCTTTGATGATGAGCATCCAATCAGCAACCAAAACACATGAAGGGAAGAAGTGTAAATGGGGTATCTGCCTTATTCAGATTACTTTTGATTAAAAATAAATAGTCAAAACTTTGTGACTTTCTAATAAGGGACAAATTAAATGTACAAATCCTTTCATTTGTTCTTCTCTAAAAACAGGTTAAACATTATTCAGCAAAGTAAACAAATGCCTACCAGAGAAAGAAATTGAGGTGCCACTGAAGTTTCCTGCACCAGAATAAGTTCTGGTGCCTTTGAACTCGCTGTGTCAGTTTGCTTTCTGTGACAGAAACCCATTACGGAGAAGGGAGTCACAGCAATTTAGGCTGCGACCTACTGCTGGCTATTTGGAGCAATGTGAATTAGAGCAGGCAGAAATGATAGCTATCTGTCATGAGGCTAGATGTCCCACACTACTGAGGAGCAAGAAGGGGAGAAATGAAGGGAAATGAAAGAAGAGGGGGAAAGGAGATGAAGATGAAGATAACAAGACAGGAGAACAGAAAAGGAGAGCTGAGGAAAAGGCAGGATGAGAGGAGAAAATTTGAGCAGGGAAGATGAGAGCAGTTTTTATTGAAGGCCTGGAGCCAGGGGGATCTTACCTGCATTTGTGAGAAAAATGAAATCTATTTATCAAGTAAAAACTCTGCAAGAGATCCTCTGGGATCCCTGATGTAAGTATTTCTCTGTGTTTGTGTGATGACATTATTTGTGTGAATGATGCAGACAAAAAGTGATAAAACTTCAAGGCTGTTGTGTAAGCTTGGGCTGATGTAAAGTCAAGCACCCTGCCCATTTCTTTCTGAAAGCAAAAATTTGTTTCTTTAAAGAAGCTGTATCTAACATTCAGAACATTAATATAGCAGCAAATCATTATGTGCTGTGTAAAGATCAAGAAGCATCCTCTGGGGCTGAAAAATGAAAACAACGCAAAGTGTCAAAACTGCAGTTCCTCTAATGGCCACTTGAGGCTGACTCCAAGAGCGAGTCTGTCCCCATAGACCCTCATGTTGAAATGCCCAAGTTTACAGCAGAAATTAACATGTTTACAGCCTGGTACAAAAAATGGTTTTGGTCTGTGTAGCTAATTTGCCCGCTCATGACAACTGTGCAGGGTTAGAATTTTTATAAAATGTGGTCACTTCTGGCTAAAAAAACAAACAAACAAAAAAAAAAAAAAGATGGTGGCGGCCAAAATGCCAAACTAAATGCTTCAAAATGGGAGACCACAAACCAGTGGGTGACATCACAGTGGCTATGCCTGTTGATGTTATACAGTCTATGATGAAGATATAATGGAGTAATGGCCTACTGGGCAGAAAATGAAATCACGCAACCTCTGTGTGTGTGTGTGTCGCCGCTCAGCGCTGCGCTCACAGTGATAGCAGGATGGCGTTGTTGTGGAAGCATTGCCCCCACTCTCCGATTTCCACCTCACAACGGTTATCACCATTTGCTCTAATGTTGCCGTTATTAGCACTGTTTATTGAGTTAGCACTGTTAGCTGAGCAGCTCAGCTACCTTCACGTTGAGAACTGTGTGCAGATCTTGCCCCATACTCAGAATCACAGACAAGCTCTGAATGCCGCATAGAGCTCCTAACCATGACCACACTCTCTGTCCGACTTTAAACTGAAACAATCATTATCTTTATGACAACAAAGTAGCACTGCAGCACTTCATAGCGAGTTGCAGCTCATTTAACAGTCAGGCCCACAACGTTTTCCTCGCCGCTCTCATAGCATTGCTTTCAGCCACAGCAGACAGCTGTTTGCACCAAACAGACTGCAAACACAGTTTGAAACTTGCTGGCGGAAGTAATGGAGCATTTAGCTGGTAAAGAGCTAGATATTTAATTTCAGGAACTCCTAAAAATGAAAAATCTGGTAGACAGCAGAAACTGAGGTAGAGGAGAGAAAGAATATGGGACTTGCATTCATCACGTGACCAGAGACACGACTCCAAATGAATAATAATGTTGCTGGATGTGTAAATAAGCAGCTGTTTGCTAAAAAGTTCACCATGTCAAACTAAGATGATATTTCAATGTCATGTTCACAACTGGTTTCCACTGTCCCCAAGTGGCCAAAAAATAAAATTACTGCTGGTTTAACAATGCTGTCTTGTGCTTAAAGGTCCAGAGTCTAACAGTGAAGCTGCAGATTGAACAAACTGAAAATCCCATGTGCTAAGCATGTAGGAGAACTTTGTTTGCTGATGGGAAGACATGAATGGCCCTGTCCAGAGCAAATGTTTGATTTGTATTCTGGGCTACTTGAATCAACATGGTGGACCTCATGGTCTCACTCTGTATATAGATATAAACGACTCAATCTAAAGCCAGATTGTACTTCAGCTCTATGTAGAGCCTACATCGTAGCTTACGCACGTGGCCTACGCCGTTTATATTTGTGCCGCGGCGTGTCTGTGTCACTCTGCAGTTACATCTCCAAAACACTAGTTTATCTGGACACATTTTCACCACAAATACAACATGCTAATGTTTTTAGCACAAGCCTATGGCATTTAACATTGTATAAATTAGCTTAGCGGCTAGCAGACTTTTCCTCTACTCATATGAAGCCGGGGACAACAGCAACATTTAACAAAGGTAACGTAACAAAAGTCGACTCCATTACAGCGCCACCAAAAAAAAAACAACTGTCTTATACAAAACACATCTTCCAAACGAATACAACATGCTAACGTTATTAGCACAAGCCTATGACATTTAACATTGTATAAATTAGCCTACAATCAGTTTGTTACACTAGATTTCATTCAAATGTTTTAGAGGGACCTCCTGAGAGTATTTAAAGTAAAACATTTTCTACCTTTGGCAATAAAAATGAGAGGTAGTTTTAATTTCTAATCATACTGGTAAGTTACCCTTCTACATATGTTGAAACTGGGGCATACAACAGGAGCAGTACATCAGACACAGTGTCTGTTACAGGGCAGTCCAGCAGCAGATTAATAATATCTGAGTGTGTTTGTGAATCAAGGACTTGTTAGTGGGTCAGCGGCTCATTTCCGTGGCGCGGCAGCAGGACGCACTGACATTAACGGGCTCTTTGTGATGGTAATGTGCTCCAGCAATGTCAAACACAAACACTCAGAGGTGAGCACAGTAACAGACCAGCACACAGCAAATGACAACAGTCAGGAGGTCAATGTATATTTTTATAGAACAAACACACACGTTTGTATCTCTGTACCTGTGAGGACCCTCACTGACATCATGCATCCCCTTACCTTAACTACAACCAAGACAAATGCAAACACTGTTGAACTGTACACACAGGTACAGTACAGTCACACACCTTACACACACACACCCATGCAGAGCTCTGGGCTGGACAAGACATGAGAGGCGTCTCCTGTTATAACCAACAGCTTGTTACCCAGACTAATTAATCTATCAGAGTGTCAGCTGGTGGAGCGACTCCTCACAGCAGAAACCCAAACGTATTTCTTACTGGATGACACAAGGCAAACTAATGGACACCAGCAGTACGTCTCCATGGAGCGATGGCTCTGCTAACACATTCATTAATCACAGTGCTTTCACCAGTAATAGAGAAAACATTATTTATAAATCACTCTCACCCTCTCACTCTTGAGACACAGATCTTTTTTTATACCGAACATTGTGACCGTTTGGTAACGTAATATCACACTCTTAGTTTGTTTGTGTATTGAGTAAAAAAGCGGTAAATTTAGTTTACTGAACAATGATGATGCAGGTGAACGGATGATACCAGTATTACTTCCAGGGACACTGCATTACAAGGACCTTACATATCCAAAACTGACTGTGCTTGACCGACATCTTCCTTAATATGTAGACCTCTATCATCAGTACATGACGGGTGATAAACTCCAGTAAGTCCTAGGGCTGCACGATCATGGCCAAAATGATAATCACAAGTATTCATCACAATTATTTATTGTTTTTAGGAGCAAAATATTTTTATTGCACTTTCACCTTTAAATAAACAGAGCCCTGCTTTCACTTCCATGCTGAGCTACATTTCTGCTAATGTTCAAATATTTGCATCAAATAAGCGTCTTCTTCACCTGAAATCAGTGCATCTCCTAGGGATGCACAATATTGGATTTCTGCCGTTATCCCATATGCTGATATATAAGAACAACTCAATTTAGCTGATAACCAATACCGATATCGATCTATCCCCTTTTTCCCTCCATAATTTTAGTCATCATTAAATCCTTCTGTTGTGGAATTAACATCATATTATGCATGCTCCAGCAGGAGATTGACAGGCGGATTGGGGCGGCGTCAGCAGTGATGAGGGCGCTTAACCGGTCCGTTGTGGTGAAGAGGGAGCTTAGCCAGAAAGCGAAGCTCTCGATTTACCGGTCGATCTACGTTCCAACCCTCACCTATGGTCACGAGCTCTGGGTAGTGACCGAAAGAACGAGATCGCGAGTACAAGCGGCCGAAATGAGTTTCCTCCGCAGGGTGGCTGGGCTCAGCCTTAGAGATAGGGTGAGGAGCTCGGACATCCGGGAGGGACTCGGAGTAGAGCCGCTGCTCCTCCACATCGAGAGGAGCCAGTTGAGGTGGACACGCTGGAGGGATTACATCACCCGGCTGGCCTGGGAACGCCTCGGGGTTCCCTCGGAAGAGCTGACGGAGGTGGCTGGGGAGAGGACTGTCTGGGCTTCTTTGCTGAGGCTGCTGCCCCCGCAACCCGGACCCGGATAAGCGGAGGACGACGACTACAAGTTATGCATGCTGTTATCATGACGGCCCACCAGCAGATGGAGACATGACGTAGAAGGCTTTACAGTGTATGTAATATTAATTCATAGCGCAAAACAAGAAAAAGCATGTCGCCGATTCTGATAGTTCATTTTAAAGCCAATATCGGCTGACACCAATGACGTGCCGATATTATCATGCATCCCTTGTATTTTCTAGATGCAAAATGAAAATACAATTGTGCTTAAACTTGCTACCCAAAATTAAACAAACAGATTACTGTTCTCACATTTACCTTGTACCTCATTCCTGCCAATTTAAAAAATCTTTGCATCAAATTATGACTTAAAATGAGATTCTTCTTCATCTGAATTCAGTGCATCTCTTATGGACACATCTCTGCCGCTGTATTATTTTTTTACTGCGGTCACAGTACCATAAGGCGCTGTACAGCGGTGCTAGGACAAGGACGGGGATTCCATTTTTTTTTTTGGTGTAGTTTAAAACAAGTTAGTTGTGTTGCTTTGCTGTGCAGACACAAGTCTAGCGCACTCTGTATATGATTTGTTCTCACCTAGATCCAACACACTTCCAAACAACAGATGATGACAGATAATTTTTGTTTTGCTCGTCTTCAGTCGCAATATTCAGGAAAGTTTTTCACATGCTGCTGCTGCAGAGTGCACGTGTAGCCGACAGCTCCCCCAAAGTAGAGGCTGAATGTTTAGGATGTGCTTCATTTGATGTGAGTGTTCTATGAGTAATAATTGTGGAATTAATTGTGCAGCCCTAATCGGTCCCTCCAGATCTTGCGATCGCAATAATTAACGCAAATTCAACTTAAGTCCGCAATATTTGCAGGGACTTGCAAATTTTCAAAAGTCCAGCGATTTTTCCGTGTTTTTCCACATTTTCCGGCCGACTGGAAGTCATCACGCATGCGACATCATTTGAAACGTCATCACACACGTCATCAAATTGCGCTAATGGCATTGCAGTATGGAGAAACGCTCTGTATTGACATAAGAATTTGCACTGTTTAAATGCAGACAATGTGTGTTGAATGTATTAAAATGTTATGTTTACAGAAGATGTAGCTTACATGTTGTTTTACAGTCCCATTGTCTGGTTTGAGAGCTACAATATTCACTCAGGATTCTTTGCAACATTATTGGAGTCATGTTTTGAAACTAATTCAACAAAACTAAAGAAGAGAACTACAAAAAACATTTGCAGCTATTTTTGTAATATTCAGTATTACATGACTTCTTTTTTTTTGGAGGTAGTAGTTTTAAAAAGTCACATTTTTTGTCATTTGCCACAATTTCCCGCAAAAAATCACTTTTTATCTTAATTTTTGACAAAATTGGCTGCAAATTCAAGGTTTTTTTGCTGCGAGATCCTGGAGGGACTGCCTAATGAGTCCCACAATGGCTAACATTGTATTAAACAGGCGTCCCTATGAAAATATGTTTTAAGCAATGATTTAAAAACAGGTAATGTGCTGGCAAGCCTCATCTCCTCCTAGGGACCCCCGATGGCAAAGCCCAGTCACCTTTGGTCACCAGTCTTGACCTAGGGACAACTAGCAAGGGATCTCAAGTTACAGTTTGGAGCATTGGGAGTCAGAAGGTCAGTAAAACTGGGGGGCAAATCATGTTCAGCCATTACAAGTTTTCATCACAATTTATCCAGTAGTTGCTGAAATGTTTCAGTGGTTCGACCGACATAATTTGCTTTTAATCTGACAACAGCGACAAACACACAACAGCAGCAATATTTTTCATCTATATAAAAGCTAATGCATCATTTATCTCAGCGCTTGTTAAATGAAGAAGCAAACAATGAGGATGAGCGCTGATCCAGAAGACGTAATTGTCCCTCTCTGACATGAACCCCTCATTAAAACTGAAAGATGGTGACCAATAAGCACCAGAGAAGAAGAGGCTGCACACGGCTGCGGTTGCTGCACATGATGAATATATTAAAACCATATTTGACAGCAGCAATATTTTTCTTTGCTGCGGAGCTTGTTGCAGAATGAAGGCATCATTTGTTACACAGCTTGTTAGAGCAGGAACACTTGTTACTATGCGGCCTGCACGTAATGTGCCCATATCTGGTGTTAGTGTTGTGTACTGTACACTGCAGACATCCTTCCTTGTACATATGTTCTGCATCTGACCTGCATTAACTCAACAGAGTCAGAGGGAATCGTGTGGGATGCATCTGTGTGAAGACGATGAGTTAGCAGTCTTTCTTGCTTCCTGCTGATTTCTGTCGGTTCCTCAAAGAATATGCAACGCTAAGATGTTTTAAATAGTTGTAATAACATTGAAATATTGTTGATGCTTTTTAGCCAATTAAAAACTGAGCGTCCAGGAAATGTATCAAATCTATATATTCCACATTGTGTAAAGAAAGTTGAGCTGAGGACGGCATTATCTGACTCCATCACAATATTAGCTCCATTATCTAATGGGCTTGGATGTGACTGCGCCGCTGCACTTACAGCAAGTCTGCTTAAACACTGTGTGTCATCAGAAATCTTCCACCATTACAGACTCACTTATTGAGTTGATTATTGCAAAGGAAGGAAAGAGCGAAGGAATGAGAGAGAAAACACAGGCGAAAGCTGAGAAGTGATAAATGTTGACAATACTGTTTCTAATATCACGTATTAATCTCCATTATAAGAATGCAGACTCATTTTCTTTATCACAACAGTGAGAGGGAGAAAAGGAGGTGGAGAGAGAAATGGATGGAGCGACGCAGTGACGACAAAAGAGAGGAAATGGAAGAGAAATGATTGTTGGCATACTGTTGTGAATTTCACTTTACCAACTAAATTACACAGCAAAACACAGTGAAGCTGTCCACACGGCTAATGTGTGTATGCGTGTGTGTGTGTGTGTGTGTGTGTGTGTGTGCAACTGCAACCCACTGACCCCCAGTGTTGGGCAAGTTACTTTCTAAATGTACTCCACTAGTTACTTTCACTGTCCGTGTAGAGGAATGCATTACTGATTACGCTTCTTTTGCGCTACTTTTACCAAGATAACCTCAGAAGTACCGGCCCATTCTCTCCCAACTTGTCAAATACTGGCACTTTGTCAGTGGATGTCAGCGTCAGACAGCGACACACAGAGGGACCATTCGCGGCGGTATGAAACCCACCAGTTGGCTGCAGTCTGTAACGCTGGCTGCAGCTACTCTAGGGATGCGTGCGGTTACACGTCTAAACGACTTAACATCCGCCCCCTCGCTAGTCGGCACCAGAAATATTAGTCGGTTAAACCAATTAGTGTTTTATTCATGTACAAGGCAGCTTAACTGTCATGCAGCCGCCCGCCACTGACGGTGCTACAGAGCCGTCAGACAGCAGTCCCCCTCCCCGTGGTAATGCTCGAGTAGACTGGAGTTTTAAAGCAGCACGGTGAGAAATTGGAGAGATGTCCTCTCACAAAACCAGCGCAGTTTGGCAGCACTTTGATCTGTGTTTTATTAACTTTAAAGGTAGTTGCTATCATTTCTGTCAGATAATCTGCAAGGTTCAATGTGCCCCACATTTCAGAGGCAGTTTATTTGTTTTAGATGTTATTTTAGTGGTTAACTTTTGCCGTCATGTTCACATTCATACTGCACGGCGCAAAGTGTCTCGTACTTCAGCGGCATTTAAAATCCGACATGGTTGTTGAAGATTGTGATTAAAGGCTTCAAAGGGCTCTTAATACACACAATATTTTTTGGGACAATGTTTTAATTACTTTAAATTTTGACTGTTTTATAAGTGTTTCAGACTAGTCGACTAGTCTTAATTAAAATACAGAAATTAGTCGCCAGGAACATCCCTACCGTTGAATGTGTGTTTGCATGTTGATCAGCGCTGCCTAGTTTGCCACTTTGACTGCAGTTGTGACATCACATAAAGCAGAGACTACAAGGAGCTGATAGACAGCCCTCGTTGCTGTGGAAACTTTAAACTACCGCTGCTGTCATATTTACATGTCATGTAAGCTGATGAAAAGTGCCTACTCATCTGTTCCTGCAGATAAGATATAAATTGCATGTATAACCTTTTTCTGTGACTAAATAAAGTCAATAAATTGGGTATTTACTTACATTAAAATACCTTCTTTTGTTGTCTTTCAGCCATATTTGTCACTGCACAGTCTGATAGGCTGCAATAATAAAATGTATTTTCAGGCCCTCTACAGCCTATACTTATACACTTCTCTGTATCATGATGTGGCTGAATATTATTTCTGGGCGACACAATTCAAGTAGCATTTTAACAGACCTAACTTTCAATAACTATGTTCTCAGTCTCCAACTGTTTAAATTATGATAGATTAATTTATTAAAATGCTTAACAGGCGATCTTTAATTTATGTTCATTTTACGTGAATTCTCATGTAAGTCAGCATCACATAAGTTTGCTGCTGCAGAGCAGACCTGTCATCCAACTACACAGGCTAAATAAATTGACTATAAGGTTCATATTTTCAGAGGAGAAAAAAAACAAGACAACAGCTTTCATTGAAGATCAGTCAAATATAATCAGGGCTTCACATCTGTACAGATGTTATTTAAGAATCCTCACATCCTACTGACCACAAGTAGACCACAAACACTTCAATGATGAAATTTCGGTTTATTTCAACCTGTCTCCTATCATCCTAAATTTGTTTCAAGTGACTAGTGACATAAAAA
>NC_065529.1:46358314-46412748 GCF_006386435.1 Epinephelus moara | reverse complement strand
CTAACTTTGCACTTTAAGGTTGCCCGTTCACTTACGTTTTAACAGGTCTGATGCTACTATGCGCCCCGGCTGTATCTAGGCTAACGGCTAACATGCTAACTATTATTTTTATGTCACTAGTCACTTGAAACAAATTTAGGATGATAGGAGACAGGTTGAAATAAACTGAAATTTCCCTTTAATATACAGTAGACTCTGTGTAGTTTATGATTCAGTTAAAATGGCCAAAAATGTGAATAACTGCATTGCAGGATGATTTAAGGTGTGCCTCTAAATTTTCTGCTTGTGCTCCTAAAATTTTTCAGTTGGTGGCTACAGTGCTCCGACTAAAAAAAGTGGAGCCCTGCAAAGGGCACATGAATTAGGAGAGATGGTAGGAGGGAGACAGCAGAGGGAAAAAGAAAAATGGGGAAATGTTGATAAGTTTTGCAACTGCACTACAAATCTATCAGCCACATCACAGAGGGCCACAAGAGTAATGTATAAAGACAGACTAAAGAGGCAGAAAAATCTGTTATGTATGTTTTGTTGTTGCATGCTGATAAGGAAACCTGTGCCTTAGTATAGAAGTTTATAAGAATGAAATGATGGACAGAGAGAAGAAACACAAGGAAGAGAAAGAGATAGAAAGATGGGAAATTAATGAAATAGTAGAGCTAAATTATTAGTATGCTGTGCTAATGCACTGCTGTGAGTGAATAAACGTGAATAAACGTGTCACACAGCTCACCATCTGTATCGACAGTCCAATCACATCAGTGCTTAGATTGTACTAGAGATGACAATAGTGAGATGGTAAACCGCTATAATCCGCTTTACTTAGCCTATAGCAGGATATAAGGACAAGCTGCTCACACACACACACACACACACACACTTCAAAGAGGAGATGTGCGTAGGTGCGTTGGTGTGTTGTCAAGATATAAGATAGAAGTTGATTGATCCAATTAGGTCTCTCTGTTAATACACACCTGTGGACACACACAAATGAAGTGCACATTAATAACCTCTCTCTGTCTCTGTCACAATCACACACGTCGCTGTGTGACTCAGCTGTGTCACATTCACAGATGAGAGGGAACAGAGCGAGGAGTGCAGAACTCAAGAACGCCTGTCAGGTTTATTTCTGTCTCAGGCTGGCTCTTGCCTGGGCGACGGTGCGGCTGTGAACAGAGCTTCATGCTCTGATCTGCTGCTGTCCCACTTCCCCGTCCTCTCTCCCTGCTCTCCTGCATAATGGCAAAAATAGAAATAAAAAACTAAAAACAGCCGAGGAGTGCTGCAGCATCCAACTTCTTCCACCAAACCTCGACACAAACTAAAAATAATGCAAACAGTAAGCATGAACTATTTGTCTTGTACTTGTGTCACTGAGCACTGATAGATGACGGAGAGATTTAAAGAGATGAATAAGTTATGTTTGCTGCTGGTAGCGCTGTTTTTATAGGTTAATGTAGTCACTGCTGGAACGCTGCCTCTCTTCTTCTTCTCTTCTGTTCCAAATGTCCAATATGGAGAAGATTAAATCGGCAAACAGAATGCAGACATGCTCATCAGTTAATGTGTAACTGTGGCAGTTTATTACATCACAGATTGAAGCACTGAGTTCACTTTATACCGACTCTCAGGAGTTTGTTTGTAACGGGTAAATTAAAGGTTAAAGGTTGTTTTGTTGTGCACCTGAGTGTGATTGCTGGGTTCACACCTGCCCAAACGAACCACACTTAGGTGGCAAATGAACTTTGATTGAACTGAACCAAACAGAGTAGGTGTGAAAGCACCCTTAAGCCCTATTCGGACAGGATTAGTATTACCTGGGGATGTCTGGTAAGCTGTGCACATCGTAACATCCGCTGCTGAGTTGCCAACCGCTGAAAAATCCAAAGAAGAAGACATCCGCTGTATTCTGTATTAAGCCTGTTGAAAGATAGAAAAATGTTCCTTACCGCATGCTGCTACGCATGACATCCATCTCAATATCTTCCGTAATTTCGCTCTTCTGATGGATCTGAGCTTGCTGTTTCTGCAAATGGGTCTCCATACTGTGTACCGAGATTATGAGACTCCTGCATTTGCACCTAAAATGCTGTCAAAACTGTCATTCATAATTTCCACCACAGCCTCCATAATTCAACCGGGAAAGAGGTAGAAAAAAGGCGCGCAATAAAAACAACTAAAATACCCCCCAGTCACTGAGATGCAGATTCACACGGGACTAGTGTTATCACGGGACGTCTGTGTTTGGCGAAATATAGTAGGTAATTTGTGGTGGAATTTTTACTTTACAAATTACAGACATGACACATTCGCACGGGATTAAGATCACAGACATCCTCCGCAATTATTACAAATTATCAGAGGTCCCCAGGTAATACTAATCCCGTGCGAATGAGTCACCAGTTAACCTGCATGTCTTTGGACTGTGGGAGGAAGCTGGAGCACCCGCAGAAAACCCACGATGACACAGGGAGAACATGCAAACTCTCCACACAGAAGGACCCCCCCCCTCGGGTTTGAACCATTCTATTCAATGATGTACAAAATGTGTATCTCAGCATTCACTAATCAAAAACCTCATAACTCTATTTGAGTTTGAATTTGGTAAAATATTAATTATATAACAACAAATGCAAATATCTGGCCATATATAAAGACACAGTGACAACTCTTACAGTGCAGTGTTCAATTGAAAAAAAGAAAAGAAAATACAATAATCTAATTTCCTGAAAAGTGACAGATTTGAACATACAAGGTTTCTGCCCAACAGCAACAATATAAATAAATTAGGTCATTACTGGATTACTCTATTGCAAAATTCCAATTAATATGCAGTTACTGAAAATAAAAAGATGTTGTGTGGCAGAAAAACTACAGTTTTATCATTAGTGAGCACGATTATGTGACACTTTATGATTTAGACCTACCTCAGGAGCTGTTTAACTATTTAGTTTTTACTTTGTTATGTTGTAACTTATCTGTGTGGTGCAAACACTTTTACTTTAATAATGCATAAATCACAACTTAGTAATAATTTATGTTTTAAGTAAGCTACATATAAACTTACACACAGCTGTGCAAAAGGCTGCTAATGCATTGAAAAAATGTGCTGAGAGGCATCATTTGAGCAGGACTTCAAACATGTTGTTTTTTGTTGAACACTTTATGCCTGGTTCACACTACACGACATTTCTGTCCGTTCTGACAGTCATTATGTCACATTACGCAATTGTGGAGTCATAAAATCGTGCCGTGACTTGACCAACAGACGTGACGCACTACACGATGGTCCACACCAATTATCCCCCGTCATCTTTCACGACGTGTGTGATGTCATCGGGTTATTCTTGTCCTATTTTTATTACTTTTACTATTATTGCAGTCACTGTGTGTCTGTTCATGTGCCAGCCGAAATGTTGTAGTAACGTAAAAAGTGCCAGCAGACAGCAGGAGCTACATTTGAAGTACCGTATGCAAACATACAAGTCACTGAATTGTCCACAACAAGTTCCTGTAAATGTTTCAGAATAAAAGCCTATTTAGAAAATGGAGGGATTCTCTCGACCGAAGTTATAAGTGGCTTTTAATTTGAAACAGATACAGGAAGTGTTGAGTTTGAAATGACAGTGTGATGCATTAACTTATTGAGGCAACAGGAGCGGATGAAAAGTAAAAATATAAAGATACAGAGGGATTAATAAATAACGGACCGTTTATAGGTAGATAGATAGATAGATAGATAGATAGATAGATAGATAGATCGATAGATAGATACTTTATTGATCCTGAAGGAAATTCACTTTATAATGTAGTCTGTTTCAAATAAAGCTGGTAGCCTCTGCAGTTGTGGTGAGTAAAAGCCACTATCTTTTAATTTTCTTACTTTATGTCCGTCTCCATTATGAAGAAATAACATTGTTTACTAGCTTGATGCTAATGGCAGTACTCAGCAGGTTGACAAAGTGTCTCTGCTGTTTCACACCATCATTTTCCCTTTTCACTCCGTGTGGTAACATCCCTAGAGGAAATATCTAAAACCCTGGGGTGTTGTTGTCGTACAGTTTCCACGGCAGCAGATCGCTCTGTGTTTCTATTGGTCAAAGTGACAGCTATGACGCGAGAAGTCGTAAACAACAAAAAGAAAATCAAACATGCTAGACTTTCTGTTGGAACATTGTGAGGCGTCCCAGACGTGGCATTGGTTTTCGTCTACTATGACACACATACATACATACGACGCTCATTGTCGTTCACGATCCATGCCAACACCGTACATCGCTGCATCAGGCTGTAATCGGGCCGATATCGTGTAGTGTCACCTTTTTTCAGAGTGCACCGGCTTTTATGTGAGGTCGCTCTGAGTGCTTCTAGTTTAAAATCTCTTAACTTTTCAGAAAGGCACTGGTGACGTCACCATCGCTCCTTTAGCTACTGTCTATCCTGAGCTGTATGAAACTATCACAAGAAATACAGAAAAGCTCATTTGTGGGAGCAGATCAGCCGATCATTGAATGTTGTTGGTGAGGGCTCTGCTTCTGTCACCGTACATGTTGGAAGCTTGTGGTTAGCTGTAGTTAACCCTCTGGTAACGTACTGGGACATTAGCAACCGAGCTAACATTTCTGACGAGATATTGTTGTCATAGAAGCAAACTCACACACAGCGCGTCATTTCAAAAAGTGCTGGGAACACTTTATTCAAGTGCTCCCAGTGCCCGCCACCACTTAAATAATAAATCTGTGGACACACTCTTACAGTGTAACAGTTTCCTCTGCTGATACAGATTGAAGAAGATCCAGAGCCAGGAACAGTTGCTCTTTTCACCAGAAATGGGTCAGAACACATTGTTCATCGCCACGGCTGTGCAATGATGTCACTGTCGTCATGGGCAGCCTTCTCTAGCTGATGCCAATCTGTCTTCTCGCAGTGAGACAAGAACAATACGTGTGTGTGTGTGTGTGTGTGTGTGTGTGTTGACCTGTACGCTGTGTATGCATTTATGTGTTCAGTCTGTGTTTCTACATTTGTCCAAAACTTATTTTGTGAGAAACTCACTTCTTCAAATAGCAGTCAGGGCCTCAGTATTAGATTTAGTGTCAGGTTAATGGCAGTGGTATCATTAACGGTGTAGCTGTGATTATTAAGGCTAGGAGTATGTGTTAAGGAATGTCTCATGTCACTGAGGGCCCTCACAAGTATAGAAGTGCAAATCTGTGTGAGTATGTGTGTGTCACAGGCTGTGCGGTCACAGTGTGTTTCTCACTCTGCCAGGACTGGCACTCGGGACCGAACAGTAATGAGATCTCCCTTCTGGCTCGCCTTCCTGCAGCGATGGCGTCAGCAGACACAGAAAGAGACATCCTCCAATTAGACACAAATTTATCTATTATGCAAGAGAGACACATGGACGGCATAAATATACAAACTGAGATCTGTGTGTAAATATGTGGCCAATCAATCAGCTGTTTGTCAGTGAAAAACACTTGTTGTTAAAATGTTTTGTTATAAAAATGGACAGTTTGGATCTCTTTCCTCCTGCTGAGGTGAAGACGGGGAACTACAGCGACAGGAGTGTGGAAATTATGTGAACTGTTATATTTGAATGACGCAGTGGAACAGAAAAATGACACCATCATTCCTGCATGTTGAGACTGTCATCAGGATAATGACCAGTTCAGACCAACGATTCGCAATGAGACGAGACTGAATATAATTTGTAGCTTCTTAAAATATGAATGAGGATAGTGATAGTGAGATAGTGGCTACAGCTGCATTTGTAGTAGTGACTAAACGGCGAAAAACAAAAACAAAACAAGCATCAGATGGACAGTAATTATAATAAATACGCCACAACAATATAAAAAATAGCAATGACAATGTGTGTGTGAGGGGGCATAAGCAAATACAGCGAGCAGCAGCAGCAAACCACCATCCGACACCGGCCAAGAGTCGTCTCCTTTGGTCTGAATCAGGGACTAATTCTGTCACAAAGTTGTATAATTGCCTAGAGTTGGTTCATGTTCTCACGGCAGCATTTACAAGCGGACCAGATCAAATGCCTTGTGTGAGAAAGCTGCTCTTGATTGGTCAGAATTTCCATGTGGGAAAAATCCAGGAAGTAAAGCAAACGTTGAAGAAGAGTACACTTGCAAGATAAATGTGACACTTTCTAATGTCACAATGGAGGGACAACTACGCAGGTTGATTTTAGCGCTGCTCATCGTGGACTATATTGCTGTCATTGTTCATTTTAGTCAAACCATACAGTTTGAAAACGAGGCGCGGCTCCAACTAGAAAACAATGTTTTGATGCATTGGATGTGCTGAATGTGCATATTAAGGCAGTACAGGAGGAGGTGCACATTAATAATCCTCCAGGACTGTAACATGCTCATGTTTAACCCAAACAATGTGTCATGTGACTGCAGTTGCTTCACATCCAGGTTGGAACACGTTCTCACCACAAACCAACTGCACCAGAGTTCATTTGTAACCAGACCGACACCACCTCTTCAAGAAGGTCTTGGTCTGGTTGTTTTGGTGCACACCTGAGTGTGATTGCTGTGTTCACACCTGCCCAAACGAACCGCACTGAGGGGGCAAACGAACTTGAGTTTGACTGAACCGAATCAAACAGTGCAGGTGTGAAAGCACCCTTAGGCAGCTGTGGCTCTGGAAATAAAAGTCCCTACAGTCCCAACAACATGGCGGGCTCCGTGGAAGACGACCCGCTCTGTACGTAGATAGAAACAGCTTATGAAACTGTGTGAGGGTTAGTATATATGCAGTTCACCCTTTAAGAGCCAGTTATTACTAAAAGTGCATGTCATCCAAGAGACAAAATTAAAGCAAATGGACTGGTCAGGGTTGACATATTACAATGAAGATGTGCTGATGGATTCACGTCTTCATGTCGGCCAGGGCTATTGCCAGCACGGACGCATAAAAAAAGGTATCAAAGTAAGTATTCTATTGGTTTCTGTATCACTCTTAGAGTACTGGTATCTTATTTTGTTAAAGATACCCAACCCTAATGTGTACAGGAGTATTTTGAGGCATCTGCCAGTACCAGACTGACACACAAAAACTTCTATGATTGGTACATTATCCAGGAGAGTCCTGTGAATCTATGTTATGTAACACTGAGGATACTGCAGTTTTTAATCCAAGCCTTACTTGCTGACGGCACACAGTAACAAGTACAGGTTCACATTCGAAACACTGCAGCCAGTTTGTCATTGGTTCAGTTGCATAATCACATTTAGGAATATGACAAAATGATTAAACAATGAAATTCCAATGTCTGCAGAGAGAGATTGCAGAGGGCTTTCAGTATGTGTGTACTTTTCAACATCACACGTTTGAGTCCAGCTCATAAATCCTCTCTTCCTGACTATCTCAGCATTTTGTCATTAATGCAGAGCAAACTCAATTAAAACAGATCAATTAATCTCTGAAAACTTCAATTCAAAAACTCAAAAGTAAGACTGATACTTTAAAAGTTTGCTTGGCCATAAATTTCATGGCATTTTACTAACTTCTTGTTGTAAACCAGCAGCTTATCATCATGACTCTGAGCAGATGGACGCCTGGCTATGTGAGATAAGAGGAGACCTGGGTCAACAGAAACACTTTTCATTGTAGCAAAGACTCTAAACATTTTTTTTCATATCAAATAGCTTAAATAGACTAGAAACAACAACAGCATAAAGCATTACCACAGCAGATAACACTTAGATGGAGCGCTGCATTTGAGTTATTTGTTGTTAAAGGTCTGCATAACAATATGCAGATCTCTACTGTAAAACCAGGAATAGGCGCTCATATGTTTTAGCACTGGCCCCACAGGCTGACAAGCCCCTAAATTATCTGGCCAGAGTACATTTTTGATAGCCCAAATCTAAACCTGTGTAAAAACAATAGCCTACAGAAAAAGGCCTTCCTTAACTGTGACACTTCAATAGATAAAAAGACATTAAGAGAATGAAAAAATATATATCTTTGTAAACATATGCTTTATTTATAGTTCACAGTCTATTGTTTCTTTGTTTTGACAGCTATAGTTGTTAGTGGCATAATAAAAACATCAATAAAATGTTGAGGAAATACATAATTATATTTATTTTCTTGAGTCCTGAAGAAAAGAAGTTACAGTTAAATGTACAAAATAGATTTTAAACATTTTTTAATAGATTTTTCACACCAGGATAGTGCAGGGGACTGGGTTTGATTGGGTGGGGAATGCCGAAAAATTTCACACCTTCATTTGGTTCGGTTCACTTTCACACTGCACTTTTTAAAGCGGACCAAACCGCCTGCACAACGTCATGCAGTTACAACAGCTGCTCGTTTGGGGGCGGTATCATGCAGTTACAACAGCTGCTCGTTTGGGGGCGGTATTGCCCGAAACAACCACTGACCAGGAAGGAAAAAAGCATGAGGAAGAGGAAAACCCGGCTCATTGATTGGCCAGGAGCGAAAACATAAATCCATCAAACTAACCAGTGATATATAATCCTCTGACCATATACCAATAAGCGCCTGCACCTCCTCACTACTCCACGTCTGCCCACGAGACATTTTCCAACGTTCTCTTATCTTTTTATCTCAGCTTCTCCTTTGTGCTGTTAGCTTTGTTTTTTTCTACCCAAAATGCACTGCGCTCTACGTCACTTCTTCTCTTTGGTTCACTGGATAGTCCGTTTGCATTTCCCACTGTAAGCGAACCAAACCAGGGTTCACTTGGAAGTGAACCAAGACCCCCAGTTTTCAAGCGGACCAGAGTTCGCTAATTTGGTCCACACCAGAGTTTGAATGAGCGTTCGCATCACTCCAAACGAAACGAACTATCCATGGAAGCGGACCAGGGTTCGTTTAAAGCGGACCAAACAGGGCCAGTGTGAATGCGTCCTAAAACTAAAACTAAAAACAACTCTTGTCAGATGCAATATGTCCATTTCATAATTTCTTGGGGATCAATAATGTATTTCTGATTCTGATTTAAATCTGTCACTGGCTTTGAAAGTGACGCAATGAATGAGGAGCAGCTGATTCAGGAGGTTAAGATGAGGAATTATTAACCTGATACCTTCTTGTTTCACTACAAAAACATAAATAGGGGGAAGGCTGGCTGGAGAAAGATCGCCAGGGAGCTAAATGACCGTTGCTAATAACAAGCTAAGCTAATGTTCCTTGTGTTTTCCATTAGATATCCCAATATAAAACATCTTTTCTGTTTAAAAAAGTAACATTACATCTTTAAAGTGGTGACCTCTCCAGCCTGACCTCAAGCAAACAGCTGATATTTATGTAGCTTGTTTACAGGAAGTAACAGAAGTGCCTATATAATGGATACAGTGCGGACAGAGAGCTTGGATGTTACATGATGCGACATGGTAGTCTGCCACTCATTTGCTGTGAGGACACAGTGTGATGTTCCACTTGGGGAGCAGCGACAGCTGATAAAATTCAGAATACGAGTGTTTGGATTAATAACAAACCCTGTTGTTATGTGACCATTTCTATAAGGTTTGTCTGTTTTACTTTATTACCAAAATGTAATTTAAAAATAAGGAAGTAGTCCTAATTTCAGTGATTCTAAAGTTGATCAAAGAGCCCTTACGCAATACACAGACTCCCTGCCAGTTTACTGCTCCATGCTGCAGGTGAGGAAACACAAAGAGTTTTCCTACAGCGATCAACATTATTATCCAACCAGTCACCGTTCACATACAGTATAAAAAGACATTTTCTCCAGATAAAGTCACGTATTAATACTGCTATCGTTACACATCGCGCTCACACCTTTCTCATAGCTTTCAAGTGCCAGGCATGTCTATTTCTGAGCAAGCCTGCCATGCCCAGCGAGCGGTGGGAGCGTGCACGTGAGGCAGCTGCTGGCATACGGCCGGGAACTTAAAGCACACACACACACATGCATATGCCAGAAACCTGAGCTGGTGACAGCTTGGACCCCGGTTGGTTATTTCAGTCCACAGGAACTCGGAGGACTCATTCGGCTTTGTCTGGCTGCGGCACAGATACGACTGTTTTAGCAGGACTGAAACATGTTATTAATTCTCACCAACAGCATCGTTTGCTTTGGTTCATCAAGTAAATGAACGAGTCGGTATCTTTACGTTGTGTTTGATATTGATGAAATACAACTAAAAAGCTTCTTAGCTTTTCAACATGTCTTTACTGTAATTATAGAGGTATATATGCACGAGGGTGACAGCAGCAGTAACAAAGAAATAAAGCATCAATAGCAGTGAATTACAGTTTAAAGTTAACTTAGATTTCTTTGCTGAAATGTCTCTTTTAATTATCTTTAATGACCACTAATAACTGGATACTGCTAATTCATTATTTAACCAGACATTAAATCTCTCAGTCATGCTGTCAGTCAGTCTACAGTAACGGTGCTGGTTTTAATACACTTTCCCCTGTGAATATAATGACTGTCACTCATTGGCTTTACCAATGAAAAACTTACATCGCACTTCACACATTATGTAACAAGCCATATGAGAGTAAATCACTGGGGAATATGTACTGAAAAATAAGCAGGTTCATTAGTTTGTGTCAAAGTTGTTTCTTTGTTCATTACAAAACAACAACAGAGTCATTTCAGGCAAACATGCTGAGGCAGTCAGTTTATAGGACTAACACACTTCATACTGAATATTTATAGAGAGAGTTTGGTCCCATTTTGAGATAATTCGACAACAGAAATACAGATTGTTACAAACACAATGTAAAACAGGAGGAAAATTCCTTTCATTTAACATTATGAGACAGCAAAATTACACCTAATTCCCCTTCCTTCGAATCGAAACATTAATGGTATGTATTATATGTAACTTTATAAATGTTTTTACTCTTCCTGTTTCTTAAAAAGAGGTCTTAATCTCAGTGAGACTACCAGATTAAATAGTCAGACCTGAGATCTTTATGTTGCCGGAATGTTCACACTGAACGGTGTAGTCTAGTAGAAAAAAAGTAAATTTGTTCAATGTCCTATCTTAATTATATAGAAAATGGGTTTCCACTTTTGTCATCATTTTCTATTGTCCTTCATTTTGACTGGAAATAATTAGTTTGTTTAGTCCTGTCTGTCCTCTGTCCTAAACCTCTCCCACTAGACAACTATGGGCATATGCACATGCTTAATACAGTTGCCCAGTGTTTCCCATACACTGATTCATTTAAATTTTGTTTCATGGTAGAGTTGAAGAGTTGAGGAGAGAGATAGCTAGCAACCCCTCGGTCTTTTCGCCTCACTTCCTGCCGCTGAGGCCTGCTTCTCCCCAAGGAAAGCAGGCAGCAGCTCTGGAGACAAACCTTTGGTGGACACGTGTTGTGGCTCAAATTCAGCCAGCGCAAACCCCCCAGCATTGGGTGTCACAGCGTGCTGATGGCCAGACAGAAGCTCCGGGTCTAACCTGTGTAACAGCAGCAACAGAAAGTTTGCTGGTCTGGCAGGGCTGTCCGGTTCCCTGGAGCTGGGGTTAGTGCTGGCTGGATTCTGGTTGCTGTGGCCGTGGACCTGGGTTCCGTCTCTGGAGCTGCTGCCCACTCTCCACCTGGTGAGATGGTCTGTAGCAGCGGGGAGGCAAAGGACACACTATAGCCCTTTTTAAATAGGAATTGTGCAAATTTGCAGGAAAGCCCAATCAGTCTTCTTTCAGCATTGGCAGTATAAAAGCAAAATCGGGGAGTGCAGCAAAATGCCGCCTACCTACTTTTGTTTATACAGAATGTGCCTTTTTCGGGGCAACATAAACATGAACTTGAATCAGCAACCATGAGCCTTTCTCTACACCTCTGAAAGGCCTGGCAGATATCGACATGTCTTTTATTTTGTTTGAATCAGGCTTTTACCGAAGGGACGTGCACATGCATCAGAATTTGTAGAATAGCCAACAGAAATGCCCTCTCTCTGAATTGACTTGTGATTGGCCAAACTCTTCTGTCACGGGCTAGATTTTTTAAAGTCTGAAGACAGAGCCAAGAGGAGGTGCAGAGGTCTAGTTTTCTCTAAGACCACTTGAATTACAATATGCTCAAAGGCTATCGTGGAATATTTGCTCAATGACACTAAAAACTACCCACCCCAGCATTAAACAAAAACTGATTTTGTAATTATGGATGATGCACAAAGAATGAGTTGGCTCTTCACATACAAAACACCGCAATGCCAGTTTAATATACAATCTAATATCCATAAATCAAGCAACAAAAGTGACAAATAAAAACAGTTACAACCGTCATAAATAACATCAGACGATGGCTCAGAACCAGTGAGTAAGTCCCATTTAAAGCCAATATGGAGTCACTTCAATTAAATCACACAGTGTATGAGTCATCATCCTGAATTTCACTCTTACATATTCACAAATAAACACGGAGACTGAAATAGTTCCAGCTACACATGCACAGACATGCAGACAAGCGCACACTTCAGATGCTTCTTATGTGACCCACAATTTAAGAATTCACACTTATCCATTGAGGTGATCAAAGCGTAACTCATCATGCCATAAAAAAATGTTGTGCATTTGAATGGAAACATCCATAAATATACATGATGAACACATACACACATACACACACACTGGTCGCCTGCGTATAGCAGGCTGAGTCACAGCGAAGGCCTGTTTGTGTTTCAGTGTATTTGTGTCTGAGAACAGAAAACCTCCGAGTCGCTAAAAACACTGGGCACCTGTTCCCTGGATCCCACTGGGAGAAATTCCACTCCTCAGTCACTGTGTGTGTCTGTGTGTGTGTGTTTGTTTATTTGTGTGTGTGTGTGTGTGTGTGTGTGTGTGCGCGCTCATGAACCTGTGTCACCAACAAGAATGTTGACACTGGACTTTCCTGTCTCACGTGGACGCCATGCCACATCACTTCCTTTACAACCCGTCCCTATTTAAAGGCCGGTGTGGAGCCAGAGGGGCTTCAGCAGGGGATTAAAGTCAATGTCCTCGCACTCTTCACACCAGCGGCTCACCCACTGACCGACTGATGAGCTGGAAGGCTCCGGATGTGTCTGTGAAGATCCACACCTGATATAACACCTGAGCCAAACGGATTTTTTCCACTATCATCTGAAAAGTGTGACTTAGGGAGTGAGGAGTTTCTAAGATTCGAGTCAGAGTTTGGAACTAACAGCAGCTGGAGATTTGTTCAGACAAAAGTGATTTAGATTTACGTCAGCTTCCAGAGCACTTCTGAGAGACTGAACTGAGAACTGCCAAACAGAGTAGACTTTTAAAGCATTAGAAAAAAAGCATTAGACAAGAAAAACACCAATTTCTGAAGAGCGGCCCTTTTGGTATTGCATCACCATGACTAGCAGTGGAACCACCGCCGTTACACCACAGGAGCCTAAGCCTTTCAAACGGGCGGTACGGAAGATAAAATGCGCCGCCATGGTGGCAAACTTGGCCAAGAGCTGGCAGGGCTGGGCCAATGAACACTCCAGCCAGCAGGAAGCCATCCCGAGCGGCTGGATGCCTTCATCTGTTGAAGAGGCAGACAATAGAGACCGCCACCATGAGGTTAAACTTACCATCACCCCGCGTGTAATCGCTGCTGATGCCGCTAACATGAGTGGGAGTAAGATCCGGACCAGTTCTGTTATCAAAACCGTCCAGCCAAAGCGCAGCGAGTGCAGCAGCAGCGATTTGGTCAACGCCATTCGAGGCAGGATGGAGTCAGGTCCCGAGGAGAGCAAGCCGTTCTTGGGTAAGGAGTCGCCGACACGGCGGCGCCAGATGAGGGCGTTACAGAGCGGAGGAGGAGGAGGAGGAGGACTCATCCAAGACAAGAAGCTTTTGCTCCAAGAGAAGAAACATGGGTCGCGGAGCAGCAGTGTTGATACAGAGGACAGCGGGCTGGGAGAGGAGGCCAGCCTCAGCGACAACAGCGAATCAAAACCTGAGCAGGACGACATCCAGCCCAAGAAACACACCACCAGGCCCAAGGTAGAGTAGTTAATCACATAGATTAGAAATGAATGAACAAATGTTTACACATGGTGAGATTAAGTTATCAACATTATTTCAATTTAGGTTAAATTTAAGGCTCATTATTTTTATACTTGTCACCTTTGCAGACCTTAAGCCTCATTTATCATATTGTTTTTGGTTTTATTATCTCTGCGCTCTGATCCACCCAGTTTCCAGCAATAGGACACAGAAGTTTTCAGTATAAAGACCACATACAAACCAAAGTACGTGCCCAGTACGAAACTGACACAATTTGTGAACATAGCGGAGAATATATTCACTTAAACCAAGCAAGAGTTTAAAAGGAGAGTGCATGTTGGACAAACATCTTCCAGGTTGCCAGAAAGTGGTAGTTTGGATCTTTTGAAGTGGGTTTGTATGAGGCACTTATCCATAGTTGGTGCATACCATACCGTAGATGTCAGTCTACGTGCCCCCAGTTTAGAGAAATAGGCTGGAGTCTGCTCCTGCTGTGGAGGGGTCAGCATCTAAAAAAAGTCCCACCCAAAGTGTACGCTATATTGAGGGTATTATCACCACTTTATCTTTCCATCAGACAGCCCGTTCCAACAGGGATGTCATTAAGTCTAGTTCCTCATCGATGCGAAACATTTTTTTTCTCCTTTTGTCATTAGCCGCAATTTCCCGCAAAACATCACATTAAAATGCTGTAATTTTCATCACAATTTTTGACAAAATTGGCCACAAATTCAACAGTTTTTGCCGCGAGATCCTGGAGGGACTGTAAAGTGGTGAAAATATTCTAAATATAGCGTAAACTTAAACTTTTTTTTAAGTGGCTAGAATACATTTTTTTCGCTGACCACTCAAAGCAGTACGTTAGCCTCCATGTTGGTATTCCTGCCTGCTTCTTCAAAATAGAGGCATACCGACTTAAGCCCAGTTCAGACCAAAGATTCGTGATGAGACGAGTTGAAACAGGGAACTACTTGCAAGGCACCGTTCTGCAGGGTTCTAAAAACCTGCCAGTTCACACCAATGCAACTAGATGAGATGGTGTATCATCTCTATGCAACAACTGTACTTCTGTTCTGATTTCCACCTTTTCAGACTTATTTTGTGGCTGAATGTAATTTGTAGCTTCTTAAAATATGAATGAGGATAGTGATAGTGAGATACTGGCTACAGCTGCATTTGTAGTAGTGATGAAACGGCGAAAAACAGACACAAAAGGAGCATCAGATGGGGGCTGCTAAGGGGAACTTTTGTAATTTGTCCGTTCAAAATACATAAAGACAAAACGAAAGAACAGTGATGGCAGAAAAAGCCAAACATTTAAATATTTCTGGCTGACACTGGAACTCGTTATTTTGTGAGAGAATTGGTCCTTTGCAGATTTTAGTGTTGTTGTGACAGGACCTAATATGAGCATCTTTGAGTTGTATAATTGCCCTTTAATGATTTCTCCAAGCATGAGACATTGAATTCTACACAAGCTTTAACCAGATATTTATGAGCGTCTGCTGTTTGCTTTCTTCACAACTGCTATGTCCCTGAGTCAAACACACAGTAGAGGACAAGTACCCTAAATTAGAGCGTGAATGTTCCCACACGGGTCACACAGCATGAATAAACAAGTTAAAGCAGAGGTCCCTTTGATGTTACCTGAAGAAATCCAACTCCCTCATGGACACCAAACAGCGTTAACAGTTGCATAACTCCAATACAAAAATCTCTCCTATAAAAGGCAAAGGAGCCAGCCGGAGGCCCCCCAGGACACGTCGAGGGGGACGCCAGAAAGCAAGGCCAACTCATAAAAACACAAGCTAGACGCAATGGAATATATGTAAATAAATATAGTCATGCTCTGCAACGTGTTCTCCAACCTGACCTTCAGGTGGAACAGCCTCGGAGGGGAAAATGAGGTGAAGGGACACATGCGAGGGAGGTAACGTGAGAGGCAGACACTGCGACAGGAATAATTTAGAGATAAATAAGAAACCTTCAACAGATATTTTATTTATTAATTATATTGCTTTATATTTGGATTAGTTTGCAATCTTTATGTCATGTAAATTCTGTCTGAATTAAACTGGTTTGATAAATGTTTAATGGTAACATGAAAGCTGAGAGGAGGGTTTAATGGTGGAGCAGATTTCTTGGCAATCTGACCATCAGCCTTTAAGATATACTGGTCACAGGCAAACAAACTACAGCTCTGGTTCATTCTCTGACACTCCCTAGAAAAGCATGTCACAAGAATATCTGTCTCTTTAGCTGCAAGATGCTCTATTTTCCTAACCAGCTACTACTACTCCATTGTTGAGTGCTGGGCAGGTAGCATTCAGTGGGTGTTCGTCTCTAAAAATGGTGCTGCCTGCTGCCTCTGGACATGAGGTTGATGAGAGCGCTGAGACCGAACCAAAGTAAAGGTGCATAAAATGAACTAAAACACATTAAAAAGCTTTGAGTGGAACAGCAAAGTCGGGTATGTTAGGCCCCGTGTCCACAAAGCGTTTCTCAGCTGAAAACACCAGACACTTCTCAGGAAACACCCAGCTGGAAGTATTTGAGAGCACTGGTCGGGACGGCATTAGTTACTGTAGCAGTAATCCCCGAATGAGCAGCGCTGCTAGCTAGCTCCCAAAAGACTGGGTTGGTCTGTAGTGCAGAAATCTGAGGAGTAGTAAAGTTAACCCATAGAGAAACATACATGACCGGTCAAAAAGAATTCTCTGCAGTTAATCTTTGACATTTCAAACTTAAATGTATGTATGTATTGCTTTTCCACCACTGATCACATCCGAGCCCACGTTGTTTGACTGACAGCTGATCTCTAGAAACTCCACAGCAACGCTGAGATCCAAAAATAGAGGCAAATGTAGAAAAGAAAAAAGTGATCAGGATCATCATCGCTTTAAGAGTTCACGGAGTTTTGTAGAGGGGTCATGACATGTCCTCACTTTTCACAGAGCAAATACCAAGGAGATACAGTGACACTGATCTGAAGGCCTGGCAAGCTGAGGAAAATACTGAGAGAGGAGGAAGGAGGAGTAGTGGGGGAACAGAGGGAAGCTGGGGTGGGAGAAGAGATGAAAAGGAAGGGTCAGAACATTTTGATGAATGAGTGCATGAAGACACAAGAAAGGAGGAGAGTACGAGAGAGGAGATAAAAACAAAATGAGAGAGGGAGGGAAACAGAGATGAGAGGGAGGGTTTGTATAAGTTTAATTTTGTTGGTAATATCAAAGCTGTTCACAAAAACAAAATGTATGTGATCATATAAAGTTGCAAAGATGCAAGAAAGGGACTGAAGAGTGCATCAGTTTCCTGGAAGTTTTTAAATTCTTTAACCGGATCCTCAGGGTTGTAAAACATAATGTTTATGCATGCTGGTTTTTATGAGCGTACGTACAGTGTTTCCATGAGTCTATAACTCTGGGTGCAGGGCAAAGGCCAAGATGGGGATCAATTACACAGCCTAGAGGGGAGTGTATTTAAAGACTGAGAGTCATTAATCAACATTAACATAAAAGTGGAGGGGTGGGGCAGAATTTTTAGCGGGACTGAAACACGAGAGACAGCAGGGGTTATGGGAAATGTTCCAAGGAAAACCAGAGGAGGAAAACCAGAGATCCATTAACTGGTAACTAACTAGTTAATTTTTAAAGAAAAAAAAAACCCAAAATGACATGAAATAAAACAGGAGTTTACTCTTTCAGTCCAGCACTCCATTGATTTAATGAGCTTTAGCGCTGCTTTTCAAAGCGCTTATGATATAAATGTCTTGCCTTTTTTTCTGTTAGCTTTGCTGACAGACAGCGGCTAGTTGTGTTAACATGCAAAAAACACAGTGCTCACTGACCACCCTCTATACACGTTAGCTAGCTTTGGCTGCTCTGCACTGGGCACCATGTGGGTCAGGTGGAAGCTAGCTAGCGGCGATTACTGCTGGTAATCGACCCATGATGATGCCCCCTTTAGCATCCAGATGGTGAACTGAGCACCACCCAGGTAGGGCTGTACCCAAATATTTGGATGTTCCAATATTCGTTTCTATGGGTAGGTATTCGTTATGAAAATTTGGTATTCAATATTCGTTTTTTTATTTACTTTTTTTTGTTTTTTAACATATTTTTTTGGTGCTAAATGTAGTCTTTATGTTGTTGGTAAATGTAGGTTATCAATAAAAATCAAAACTTTTAAATTTCATTGTTATAAATGTGAAAACATAGTATCGCTTACCAACGGAGCTTGTGCACACGGCACGCTTGAGCGCATCCGTCTGAGGCTGTGGATCAATGCCAAGTTTTACCACCTTATCACTATTCCCTCTAACTTGCAGCTGTTTTTTCGTTATCTTTTGAATTTAATATGAATTATGGAACCGTTTTTGTCAGCGTTTGTTTCCCCCGTTTTGTACAATAAATTATTGTTTAAAGTTTCAACAAGTTTCTTTGGGAGTGCGTGACACAAGTGTGTTTTCAAAACGACCGCGGACTGTCACCTGCTCAATGCATCAGTACCTTCGGATGCCATGACAGTAATAGCCAATAATGTCAAAATATCATTTATAGACCGATTTGACAGATGATCAGTGCTGCCCGACCCGCAGGTCCATTTGCGGGTCTCGCGGGTTACTGGACGACCCGCGCATCACTACTGCCTTGTTAACAGGGTTGGAAATTAGCACCAGCAAATGGCTGCTGGATTAGCTTCACTCATCAGCCAAAAAAAAAAACAATGCTAATGTATTGAGTCCATGGTAGATTTTGGAATTCACTTGCCACAATGAAAGGTGGACAAAAAGTTCATTTCTAACCCTGCTTGTAAATTCGTTCTCTTCACACTTAAGCTACAGAGTGCAATTTACAACTGTTTTCACAGGCATAACAGTGCTAACTATGACTGATGTGCAAAAAACTGGGATGCAACTTTAATGAAGAATCTAATTTAGATCATTTAACTTTGCTCAGTGTTCAAATGAAAGCGATCGGACGCTCTTTAAACTCTAATGTTAACCTGACCACCATCTTTTATCTCCAGATTAAGATCGCCACTACGGGTGACATCAAAAACCGCTGGCAGCAGTGGTCCAAGCAGCACATGGAGGGCCAGAAGCTCAACCCCTTCAGCGACGAGTTCGACCACGACTATGCCCTCAACCCCTTCAGCGACGAGTTCGACCACGACTATGCCATGGCCCAGCGCCTCCGCAAGGGCGACACCGGCTACGGTCGACCCAAAGACGGCTCCAAGACGGCAGAGAGGGGCGACAGGGCCCACAAACACATCCACAGGGAGATGGAGGAGATGGTGTGGATTATCAGAGAAATGGGTATCAAGGATAAAGAGGGAAGGACCGTCATTACCTTCGGCCGGCTCTTTGACCGCTACGTGAAGATCTCGGACAAGGTGGTGGGCATCGTGCTGCGCTGCCGTAAACACAAGATGCTGGACTTTGAAGGGGAGATGCTGTGGAAGGGACAGGATGATGACGTCATCATTACGTTGAGGGACTGAGGACAGACATGTCTTATGAACATTCACACATGCAAACACACCCTCTGTACACGTCAGCTCATATAATGTTAACCACAATCCTGCATCATGCACACAAGACAAATACAGGAAGACAAAATAATGCAGTATGATTATAATGTTCAGATTATATATGAGATAACACACACACACACACACACACACAGCCTCAGGGATACACACACTAGACGGAAACTTAAGTTTTATCAGTCATCAGTCGTCATATTTAAATTTAATATACATAAACTATTAAAAGGCATGTGAGTGTACATGTGGAGGCTTCACACGCTCACACTCGCAGACACACACTCACACCAGACTCATTAGTTCTTCTCATATACCTGACAGGTCATCCGGTGAAAGGAAGCTATCTTTAGCATGATAACCATGCTCGCCTTGCTAACTATGCTGCTACATGCTGATGCTGGAGGCCTCAAGCATCCACCACAATGCCAGTCATGCTGGAGCGCTTCACTCAGACCAGTGCTGAAGACACTTGGATTTCATCTGATAATCTGTCAAAAAAAATTTAAGATAATTTTGTTGACCGAAGTGTACAAGGGCATGACATTGACCATAACGCAGAACATTCAGGACTTTGGGGTGTTTCAGAGAATTATGGAGGACATAAAATCACTGTAGTATCAAAAAATAAATGCGTAAATGTATTTATCAATTAAAAAATAAAAGCATAAATAAAAAAAATAAATGCTAAAATTAATAAATAAATATATGGAAATAGATAAATAAAAAAATATAAATAGATAAAAAAAAAAAACAACCTACATTTATTAATTTCTGTGTTTCTGTGTCTATGAGGTAGGAGGCCCTAACCATTGCATTTATTTCTTTATTTATGCTTTGATTTATTTCCAAATTTATTGCACCATTAATTATTATTTTATTTATTTGTTTGTTTCTGTATTTATTTATACATTTATTTATTGATTGATTGATACTTGATTGCTGCCAGAGCTTGAAGTAAATGGCTGAGTAGCAGTTTAAGCTAACATCTAAATTAATGAAAGAACAACAGAGAGGAAAATATATTGGTATGATACTATTCGCATTTTGTGTGGGCTTTAATGTACAACATTTAGGCTACCATTTTTTTTAATTTTTTTTTTAAATCACATTTTATTAAAATACTTTAGAGGAGATAACAGGACCACACTTAATATCTATGAACTGTTCTCTAGCCAAAAAATAGATGATGTACCTTTTAGCTCTTGATTTTCAGAAACACCACATAGAGTCGAGTGGTAAGACCTGGTGCTGATATTTTGTCTGTATAGGAACCCTGTAAAAACAAGAACCTTGAGCTCAGCAATAGAAATCTTAACGGTCATTTGATGTTTGAAAAAAGTCTGTCTGTTTTAACATACATGACTGTGATGTATAATAAAATGTATTTTACCTCATTTTAACATTTAGGACATTTACTGTTTGAATCGTGTTAAATGAAAGTAAGACGTGTTTCAGATTTCTTCTTTCAAAGTGAAAGCCTGTGAGTCTTCTTACAGAAGGACAATTTTACTACAAAGACTGCAGCGTGACGCATGACTGTAAATATACGTATAAATGTGTCACCCGTGAAATTTTGTCATTTTTGCTGTGAGTGTTAATATGGAAGTCAATAAAGACTGAAATTTAAATGCTGATATCCTACATTAAACAGGGTACTGTGGAATATTGAGCTGCTAATAAAATGCTGCAGGTCCCTGGTGGCAGCACGAGCAGCCAGACATAAATAATATAGAACATTCGTCTTGACTTCAGTGTCTGTTACTCAACGGGAAGTTTAACATGTTCTCTACAGCTCAACACATGAACAACCACACCACTACTCCTGGAAAGGGTCTGTATCTGCACCTAAAATAAGTTCATGTATACCAGGGTCTACAGGTCAACAGGTATCAGACACTTCTCATGTTTTTTACGACCTTTTCAAGATAGTTTTTAACCAAATTTAAGTCTGATTTTTGGACCAATCATATTTTTCTTATTCAAGCATTGCAGGTAAACACAAGTTAAGCATATGTGGCCGTGTGCAGACGTAGGTTTTACGTAGGAAGATGGTTAATTGAGTCAGGTTAATCGATATTTTGGCATCGGTTAAGTACATGTATGAAGTAAAAAGACAGTTTAGGTTCAGTGGTAAGTTTAAAGATTTGTAACACAAGAAAAGTGGAGTTTGGCCAAAAAGAGCTTGACTCATTTTTACAAAAAGAAATAAAAGATAGATAAATGAAGCTCAGCGCAGGTTCAACAGGAATTCTCTCCCTATCCCATCTCCCATCGCCTCCTCCAGCTGATTATGAGTGTTCCCTCTCCTACAGTAGTTACCCAATCAAACTTTGCCATGATCTCCTTCAGTCATTCATGTTGCTGGTACCAAACTTTAAATCTGTTCTCCTCTGTGCTCCTGTCAGCTGTCATCTTAGGTGGAATCGCCATGCTCTCCTCCACCTCATTAATGTCCAGTCACCTTATCCAGAGCCCAGGACAAGCTCATCAAAGTCCACTTCTCTTTACATCCACATCCTCAGCTCATCTCATCACCACCATTAAAAAAAGGGTTACCATTGGAAATCGCTGGTTTCGGTTCGATGCCAGAAGTCGCGCATACAATTCATGCAAGGGATCATGAGCTAGGCGTAAGGTGAACAGAAGTAATAGGCTCGTTCACGATGAGCCAGGCCTGCGCAGATTCGATCACCAGTGATCAGCGCACAATGCATGCCGGTTAGTTCTGTGTCCGACTTCATCCCAACTTGCTCTGATATATTATAAAACTGGACAGCGATAAAATCGCAAGAGCAAGGTGGCCGCAGTTTTTAGAGCCAGGCGCTGCAGTTGCTCTCCACAGACTGCACCGCCTGGCTCTCACCTGATCTAACAGCTGATTGGTTTAGATGTCGACTCAACAAGATGACGTTTTAGATAAACTTTTCATTTTTGTTGGATTTCAGATATTTAAATTTTGTCTGATTTGAAGGTTCATTCTGTGAACACAAAACATGTTGTGTGACTGATGGTGAAGGTTAGTCATCAGAGACAAAATACACTCATCATAAACTATACAGAGTCTACTGTGTATTAATATTGGACTGTTTTAATTATTGAAGTAGCCTGTTTAGTATCACAGAGACGTGTAGTCAGTGGGATGTGAGGATTATTAAAATAACATCTGTACAGATGTGAAGCCCTGATTATATCTGACTGATCTGTAATAAAAGATGTTGTCTTGTATAAAATATGAACCTTATAGTCAGACACAATTTATTTAGCCTGTGTAGTTGAGGGGACAGGTCAAAATGAGATGAAGCTGTTTTACAGGAGAGTTCATATCAAATAGAGGTTGAAACATGAACATAAACTACAGATCGCCTGTAAAGGATTTTAATAAATTAATCTATCATAACTAAAACAACTGGAGACTGAAAACAAACTGATATATGGGTCTGATAACATTTTAATAAACCGACTCACAGTGTTTCTGTGACTTCCTGTACAGACTGTAGGCTGCCGGAAACTGTCTGACTTGATCGCAGCTTGTTGTCAGCGCCTCCTGCTGCAGCCGTCTGCCCTCCTCTCTAGCGAGCCTACTGTGTACAAGTTCGTCGCCATTTAAGCTAACAGGCTAACGTTAGCGCTCTGCTAACACCGCTATGGGCTACACTGTTGATTTTACTCACAAACACCGCGTTTATAAGCACATACAAGCTAAGGCTTCATTTTTAAAACATTAAACTAACATCATTATGATTCATTTAAATAACATTCAGTGAGTTAATAGGCCGAACTAACCTGATAAAGACGAGAGAAGCTTGTTGAAGTTAGCAGCCTGTCCTGAAGGTGTTCCCAGAGTGATGAGCGCGCACTGCCCCCTGCTGGTCTGGACAGGCTCCAACACCAATAGGCTAAAGCTAAACTAAGCTAGCTAAGCTAAATTAAATTAAGCTATAATAAGATAATGTGACAACTTTTACTTCACAGAGAACACTGCCAAACTTCTAAATCACAATGGGAACATGCAGCTGGGGTTATTAAGTGTCATAATAATAATAATGCATAAAATGCAACACAAAGTGCTGAACACAAAGGACAATCAAAACATCAGTGATAGAGGAAAAAAAGATGATAAAAACGTGTGATTAAAAAAATAAAAATAAAAGTATAATTCAGTTAAAACTGCAGGCTAAGACAAGATAAAACAACCATCAGTTAAAAATGCATTTTAGGAGAAAGCAATGTTAAAAAGATGTGTCTTAAGATTAGGTTTTAAAGTTTCAACAGATTAATAGACCCTAAAAGCACTTGCACATGACCAGCGTTAAAAATCTCTTGATGCTGGCTATGCCATTGTTTTCCTGTGGAAGCTGGCGTTAACACTGATGTCGGGGTACTTTTCAACTTCGGCGCGCGTTGTGGGCTTCACCGGCATTTTGACGCAAAGCCGGAAGTTCAATTTTGTTGAACTTCGACCCTGTTTGACGCTGACCTTTCCATGTTGAGCCAATGATTTTACAGAAAAATGCAGGCGGGGGGCAAGGCCATTTAGTGATCTAAAAATCAATAAAATAATTCAAAAATGAATGGTTGGTACAGATTTTTGTCAGAACATGCTGAATTCTGTGTGAGCTGTAGCTTACCAATCACATTGTTAGACACACCAGGCAGAAGAGCATTACAATAGTCCAGTCGCCCGGAAATATAAGCATGTGTCAACTTTTCTGTATCTGCTTGCAAAATAGTATCTGCAAAATTAACAGCAAACTACAAAACTACCCAGCCCAGCACGAGGCATGATGGGAAATGTGGGCTTTGCTACAATGAGATGACATAAGATAAGATAAGATAAGATAAGATAAGATAAGATAAGATAAGATAAGACAAGACATATTATACGAGGCAAGCAAATAACATTTGATAAATGGTCAGAAAAGGATTATGGGATGGACATAAGCCTGAATACTTCACTGTAAATCTCCAGGTATGCTCATAAAACAGCAGAGGACAACACAACTTACTAATTAAGCTGTTAACTCATCGTCGTCACAGGTACGCCACCAGAGTGACTGTCAACAGACTTGTTTCACTGGCTGCAAAATAAATGGAGACACACAGATGAAGCCTACATGATACAAAGTCACTGGTCTGTGGTGAAGTGTAGACCTACACAAAGGCATGAGCTAGTATGCAGGAATATGTATAACTGTCATAGCAGTCCAAAGGGATCACACATAGAGAGGATGACAGGAACTATTTAAACTGCACTAAAAAGAAAGTTAGGTGTGAAAGAAAAGCTAATTAATCCACCTATCACTAAGAACTCAGCACAAGATGTAGAAAGGTGTATTTATAGTTTTAACTTTACATTTCTACCTGGTGGTCCTGATATGCTTCAGCTTCCTGGATGTTTCCCCAGTGGCCTCATTTACAGATGACACTGTTGCAATGAATTATGGGCTACTCACTGTGAAAAGTCTACAGGGTTGCAGACTTGCTAAAAATCCTCAGGGAAGTCTCCACAAGTTCACGCCAGAGCCCTTAAGCACTTGCTGATACTGCAGTGAGACAGTCTTAAGCCCTTGTGGACTCTGTTGCTGTCAGTCCAGACGCTGTTAGCAAATCGCAGAGCTTTTTCTTTTCTGCTGCTCACCTTCCACCAACACTGCTTCCTCCTCTGCCGCCATGATGTCTGTTCAAGGAGGCCATGGAAGAAAAGGAGTCGATTAGAGGAGTGGTGAGGGACTATTAGGGACTGTTGGGACGGTTCAGATGTTGGCGTTTGATGATGTATGATCACAACTGCAATAGAAAGTAACTAAATTATGTTATTTTTCACTTGATAGTTTTGTCACGTCTTTACATTTTCATCTGATTGAAGACATTGAAATTACATTTTTTAAGCAGACTGCATTGTGTGTGACCTTAAGGACCTTCTTTCTTTGCCCTTTTTAAGACTCTTACCACAGAGTCACAAATGACACACATGAAAAGTGAATTATGACTCGTGAGGTAAGCCCCCAATCATTTTCTATGAAAAACAGATGAATGGCTTTGCAAGGCATTGTGGGATTCCAGGTGACACAGGATGATGTCATAGTTTGGGTTAAAATGATAGAATTTGTGCACTGGGGCCCATCATAACGTCATTACGCCACTGATGAGTATCCAGATGGTGCACTCATTATGGTCAAAAATGTGGAACGTTGGACAATTCTCACCCTCAATGGTCACCATGATGTCTGCTTAGCAGAAGTGGCAGGAACACAAACTCATTTCAGACTTGTGAAATAGCAGCCGAGAAGGAGATTATAGTGAACACCCGAGGCATGCACAGTTATACAAGTGTGTTTTTCGGTACCACCATACTGTTATTGAATAGAGGCCATTAGGTTGTTTAATGTAGGGCTGCAGCGATTAGTCGACTAATCGATGACTAATCGACTATTAAAATAATCGGTGACTATTTTAGTAGTCGACTAATCGGTTTGAGTCATTTTTCATAGAAAAGTACTATAAAAGTACCCAAAATACTCTTATTGCAGCTTCTTATGTTCAAATATGGTCAGCTTTACACACTCTCCCATGATGGTGAACTAAACCCTTTGGCGTGAGTACGAAAACAAGACGTTAGATGACATCATTTTGGGGTTTGGGAGAGACAGACCTACATTTTTAGTTGCTGCCCTAGTTTAATGGGTTAATGCTGTAATAATTTGGTACCACGACAACAAGGTGAATACTAACGTTAGCTTGCTAGCTAGCCAACAGCAGCACATTTTATCACCATGGTGTTGTGGCGTACGCTGTATAGTCCATGGGTTGAAGTTATGTTTGGTGTTTTTGCATGTTCTGTTGCAGTTTATGTAGCAGCTGAGCCAGAAGGCAAAGCTTTCGATTTACTGGTCCATCAATGTCCCAACCCTCACCTATGGTCATGAGCTCTGGGTAGTGACCCGAAAGAATGAGATTGCGGATACAAGCAGACGAAATGAGTTTCCTCCGTGGGGTGTCTGGGCTCAGCCTTAGAGATAGGGGGAGGAAGACAGACATCCAGAGGGAGCTCGGAGTAGAGTCGCTGCTCCTTCATGTCGAAAGGAGTCCGTTGAGGTGGTTCAGGCAATCTGATCAGGATCCTCCTGGGCACCTCCCGTTAGAGGTGTTCCGGGCATGTCCCACTGGTAGGAGGCCCCGGGGCAGACCCAGAACATGCTGGAGGGATTACATATCTCATCTGGCCTGGGAACACCTTGGGGTCCCCCAGGAGGAGCTGGAAAGTGTTGCTGGGGAGAGGGACGTCTGGGTGCTTTGCTTGGCCTGCTGCCCCCACGACCCGGCCCCGGATAAGCGGATGAAAGTGGATGGATGGATGGATGGATGGATGGATGGATGGAGTTGCTGATTTGATTGCTCTCTCAATTGGTTAGTGCATAACAGGGATGTAGCACCACATTCTGGACCCTATGCATAAGCAGTGTCTGTGGGCCCCCCACCCCACCTCTCTCCATCCATGTCTCTCTCTCTCATGGATGGATTACAAACTCAAAATGACCACATATCCACAAAAAGATGTACAAAGAGACACATAACCACCACAAAATCTGTGTCTTGTAGGAGAGGTGGTGGGGCCCTTATCTGTGCCCAGGGCCCCATTATCTCATAATCTGCCCTTGCTCTCATGTACCTTTTGACACTGAATTGAAATTTTGAAAAGAGGGGAGGCAGAGGTGAGGAGGTGGGGAGGAGAGAGTGGTGGTATTTGCGTCAGTGGGGGAAGAAGGACACAGAGGGATGACGGCAGAAACATTTTTGGAGTTTTTAAATCTATCCTTGGATTGAATCCAGCCCCATGTAACTTTATTTTCTCTTTTCTATCTGTGTACCAAACCTGAAAATGTCACACTACAAAACAGTAACGCAGCAGGGGGCGCTACAGTGACAGCCTGTCGAGGTGGATGAGCGTCTGTGTCGAAGCACAACTCTTCCCTACAGTAGATGGTGTCCGTGTTTTAACCGACGTGAAGCATGCTGTTGTTTGGGATTGTAATTTCCCCCGTGGAGAAAATGATTTATGTCTCAATTTGCATTTGCACCATCTGAGGGGCCTCCTGCTGCTTCATCCAATTTTAGCGTGTGAATTTGTCTGTCTGTCTCTGTGTATGCAAGTCACGCTAGCGCTCGTATGTGTGTGTGAGTGTGTGATGTGGTGTCTTGTCTGTCAGTCTGCGCATGTGCATGCAAGTCATGCCTTTGCCTCTGTGTGTATGTGTGTGTCTGTCTGCCTAGTGTGACCTGCCTGGCTGTCACGCAATTGCTTTGTGTGTGTGTGTGAGAGAGAGGGGGAGAGAGAGAGAGAGAGAGAGAGAGAGAGAGAGAGAGAGAGAGAGAGAGAGAGAGAGAGAGAGAGAGAGAGAGAGGCCTTAATACGGGCTGATCAGTTTGGTCGCCAGGGAGTCTGGACGTCTGCCAGAGAGAGACGGAGGGAGGGAGAAACAGTGAGTTACGTGGGGGGGAAGATTGAAAGAGAACAAGAGATACTATGGGAGGAAACAAGAGATAAAGGTAGAGAGGAGCGCAGAAGGAGGTAAAAAAGCGAGGGACGTGGAGACAGAGAGTATTCCATCTGGACAGACAGGCTAAAGCTTCATACTTGGTTGTCCTTAGCTGCTGACTGTCAAACAAAATGAATCCCTGCTCTCCTCTGCTTCTCTCTCCAGCTCCCCATCTCATTCTCTTCCTCTGTCTTCCTTATTATTGTGTTCTTCCTCCTCCTCCCCTGTGTCTTTTTTCTATTTTTTACTTCCCTACCCCTCATCTGAGGTTTGCAGGTTTACTGAGGATGAGTTTTTAGGGAAAATTAGCTGTTGGTCAGCTTACCTGTTCATTAAAGAGGGAGAGCCAATACTGTACGCTTGATTCGAACTACATGTTGGACAACACAGATGACCACAACAATGGTGGACACTTTTGGGGAGACAAAAAAGTCTTACAGTGTGTCTCAAATCACATACTTCTATATATTATACTATGTGCACTATGTACTTACTGGCGTAGTGCACAAATTTCAACAGGGTAGTGTTTCAAATTAAACATGGCCGTTGTGCACTTACCGGAAATGACGACTGCAAATTTCGACCTCTTCTTCTTCTTTTAAAGGGATAGTGCACCCAAAAATGAAATTCAGCCATTATCTACTCACCCATATGTCGACGGAGGCCCTGGTGAAGTTTTAGAGTCCTCACATCCCTTGCGGAGATCAGTGGGGGGAGTCCAAGAACACAAAATTGAATCCACAAAGTATCTCCATACTGCTCATCCATAGTGATCCAAGTGTGCTACAGCCCCGACATAAAAAGTTGTTTCGAAAAACGTCATATGAACTCTGTTTTTAGCCTCACTGTAGCCTGTAGCTCTGACTGCGTCTCTGTCAGAGCTACAGGCTATTCATTTTTGGGTGCACTATCCCTTTAATGCCTAATGTGCAGCTGTTAGCTAGTTAGAAAACTAGCATTAGCATTCGCGTTATCGTTCGCGGTACCAAATCATTACAGACTGCTAAATTAACCCATTAAACATACTGCTGGCTTATACCAGACAACAGTAGCATAGTGGTGCACTAAAACATGTATAACTTACATTTGTACAATGGAGCAATGTTCACGGTTGCACAGTCCTGGGCCGCCATTTCCAGTTTGAAAAGTGGTCCCTACATAGCCAAGATGGTGACAGGTGTCCATAGTTCCACACTCAACTTCTTGACCGTTTTGAATGCACCGTCTGGGTACTCATAGTGCACTGCATTTTTCCATACTTCTCAGTGTGAAGGCACTTATGCGCTCAGAATATTAAGCGTAAGTACAGAAGTATGCGAAATTTGTTAATAAAAACAAACATCAGCAAACGAATGATGGAGTTAAACTATTTTATTGACAGCTGGAATAGAATAACAATACACCAAATTGTGCATTTACTCAACAATATAACAGTTTGCCAAAGAATCTGCAAATATACTTGTGTTTTAAATGACAGTGCGGTGAATAAAACTAAAGTTACACCACTTTGTCACTCTTCTGATAACATTCAGGTCCTCAAGGCAGTTATGCATGAGCAACTGATGGAAAGCAACGCAAATGGGCATTTGCTGCTTAACGCTTTGCTAACATTAGCTTATGCTAACATTTGTTGATGCTAATCTACAGTGGCGTGATGTCATTGTTCCGATGACCCCAAATTCTGAAGCCCCATTAGTATGAAAAATGTTCCACTGTACTGAAAGCCCATTTCTCCCACCACCTGTTATCCCCAAAACAAACACTCATTGCCCCAAAGTGCTGTTTCTCTGAAACTGACTGACAGGGCTTCGGAATTTCGGTTGTCGGAACAATGGGCAATCCCCTCAACAGCTGGGATGAAAAGTATTGAAAACTTTAAAAAATACAACACACTCTTAAATGGATACTTGAAATCCTTACACGGTCAGGTGACTGAATCGGTCGTTGCTCCAATAACCTGAGGAATGTGTCGCTGAGGAAAAGAATATACAGTATGCCTGGAAAACATTCCCTGGATAAATTCTTATCACTGAGGATAATTATTTTTCCATCAGCATTGCTTCCAAAAGTTGCCCATGTCACATGTTCCTGACAGCATGACAAGGCCTGTAAAACTGTCTCATCTAATATCCCAAAACCAAAACATCACCTTCTTATATGCATTATTTTTGGGGCCTCAGGATGGTTTAGAGATGAGATTTTAAGGCTGTGAATGCTGTAGATAAAATGACTTTGTGTCATCAACCATTAATGGAGAAATAAAAGGATGGTTTCTTTACAAGATTTGGGGTTAAAACAAGGGCTGACCCTAATGCTTCGAAGCTTCGACTGTTGCTGTGGTAACCAATGTCCAAATCCGTTTTCAAATGCTCCATTTTTCTATACCATTACCCAAAAGACTCCCAAAATAGCCCACAAATGAATAAATAATAATCCAACATAATTTATGATGCTTCAACATTAATTATTAGTTATTCTCAGACAAGGACATATAAGGTTAGTCATCGGCCTAGTTCTGTGACTGCAACAGTTTTAACACCCATGACAGACTAGCAAGATGTTGAAGAAGTCTGTGTCTGGAGTTGTCTCAGAATTCTCAAAGATGACCCCCAAAAAGTGGCAGACACGCCAAAGGAAACTGGCACGTCACAAAACTGCAGCCATCTTTGCAAATCATATCGGTAATAGCTAAAGGCTCATTTATGCTCCCGTCACGTATAAAAGTAGATGCGTCTGTTTCAAACATTGTGACTGTGACTGCTCTCGTACTTCCATGTATCCTTTATGATGGAACAGGTAAAGGCGATGGCGCTAGAGAGCGGAGTCAAAAGTTTCACACAACAACAAATGAAGCCCGGCCTCACTCTGAAGTCATCGAAATCCGGTGCTTGGGCAGTGACTTGCGGCGTCGGACACTGACAAAAAAGTCATCCTCTAACGTCGGCATGATATGTGGCCGGTCGGCGTTATAGTTTAACGGCGTTCAAGAGCATCAGGGGGAAATGCGGGGGGACAAGAACGAAAGTTAAGGCGGTGAAAGTCCAAGTAGGGCGGGCGGGAGGAGTGGTGGATGGGTCCAACAAACATGGACTTTCAACCGGGAGAGCGGTGTTCATGTCCCATAAGATTATAGAGTCAAACCCTGTTTTCTTCCCCAAAACCAACCACGTGTGTTAGTTGGTGGAGACAAAAAATAAGTCAAATCAAAAACATGAATTTGCGGTGTTCTACCGGCGTAGTCTGTTTATTTTGAAAGAGACTGTATGTAAACGTTAAATTTCCTGTGAAAACGGAAGTTTATCTTAAAAGACGACAATGTATGTACCAGGCAGAACTTGAACTTGCATCTCAAGAAGTGGACGGAGAATTCTTTTCACTGTGTGACCACTTTGTTCGGTTCTGCCAATACATTTATTTCTTGATCGTCTCATACAAGTGTATCTTGCCTGAACTATACTGCATGATCTCCGCTGTCGCTGATGCATTTTGTCTGTATCCACAAGCTTTCAGAAAACGTGCACAAATATGGAAGAAATTAACGCAGATTACAGACAGAAGGCTCTGTCCGTCAAGCATAAATGAGTCCTTAGCTGTCTGGGATAGTATAATTTTTCTAGCTTTTGTGGCTACGGTTACTAAGGTTTCCACTCTCATCACCCATGAAACTTCAATTAATCATGAATATTTCTCAACGAAGCTTCGAAGCCCCAAAACTGGTTTTCGGGACAGCCCTAGTTGGAGCCCCAAATGAGTTGACACCATGACCAGCAATGTGTGACTGCAATGTGACTACTGAGAGGTAATTTAACCAGGAATGATGCTGAGAAACACAAGTAACAGAGACTCCATGGCACTTTGACTCACACTGGGTTCGCCCAACCTAAAAAATGTATTCACTGGTGGTAATGTGGGACGCTTTGAGTGAGAGGATCTACCAGATGGCATGTGGGGGAACACTTTTATGAGGGTTGGGTTTAGGAAGGCCTCTAAGGGAAAAGTTTGGGAACGGCTGCCTCTGCAGCACAGCAGACTGGAGGAGATGTATTGCTTTTGGGATCCACCAGCCACCGTTTCGTAACAGCCGCAGAGGAGCTGCATCTACCCTTTCATCCTCCCACTCCTCCACCTCTTCCCCCCCGGAGAGAACATGATATGATATGTGTCTAGAAATGTACACACTGTCACTCTAAAAGAAAAGGACACAAATAGCGCTCTCTGTCTGTCTAATCAGTTAAACCCATGTACTTAAGAGGATAAAGATATGGACAATTTAAGCTCAGGTAACAGAAGGGTTGTTTGAAGAACTTCAGAGGGAATTCAACCCAGATTCACTTTTAGGTTGATATTCTGCAAAAATAGATGGACACTTCTTGGCTTAGTCTGTGCACTCTTTGTGCGGATGAGTTACCAGATACGCCATCTCTAAACTCATCATAATCAAAAAGGTAAACTCCTGCCATTCTGCATCAAGGTTAGCTCAGAAAGTACCAATGACCACATATTCATGCGCACAAAAACGTGGTTGTGTTGCAGTTAAGACAGAAATGTGAATGATATACATGTACTAAATAACAGGCTGTGCAACAGAATGCAATTTAATTTAAAATTAACTTCACCACCGCCTTGAGCCAAGACTCAAAATCCCATTTGCATGACCTGGTGGAGTTGTTTAAAGTTCAATTTATACAAATGTCCTCTTTAACCACTGTTGCTCATTACCTTCTTCCCATGTTTTTAAAAGAAATCAAGCCAATTTGTCAGGTTTCAAAGGGTTAATCAGAGAGTTAATCACAACAGTAACATTACTGTGCGCATGTAAGTACAGCCAGAGTCAATGAAGAGGGCTGGAATAATAGCACCAGTGGTTACAGATGCTTTCCAAATCCCCCAAAAAACCCAAACAAAACATAATTAAACTGCATTTTCTGAGATGACTAAGGGGAAAATTTTAGGAACAGTCATGTTTCCTTTCTTATACATTAATAAAAGTTATAAACTAAACACATAAACTGCTTAATATATGTAACACAACTGTCCCTAGAGTTTCCTCTGTGTATCGCAGGCAATGGGCCCTGATGGTGCCGTAGAGGTGAGCAGTTTTGCAGAATATCAACCTAAAAGGCTGTTAGGGTGGAAAAGGACCCCATCAGGACTCAAATACAAATCTTACAGATGGTTCAGATGGCTAGATTGCGAATGTTCTTTTGTTTTTTTCCTTTTACTCTACTTGATTGAAACCACAAAGTACCGTTATGTGCATTCAAACATCAATAAAGAAACAACAGTGTAGTTTTTTCCTAAGTTTAGAAAATAAGTCTTGTTAAGAAACAGGTCAGAATGTTTGAAGATCTACTCTGCAAAAATGTTGTTGTTTTTTTTGTTTGTTTTTTGTATTTTTTGTTTTTGCTCAGTTCAATTAAGCCCACACCAAGGAGTGGGGAGAATACACAAATATCAGTTGAAATATCAGTATATCAGAAATTCATTAAGAACGTACGCAAAGATAATCATTTCCATACAGTAGATGACACTTAAATCACTTTAAGTAATGGGTTGAAATGGTGACACTGTAAAACTTTTTTTGCGTTGTTTTGATTACTTCATGTGACAATTCTTAGTCCTTAGCCCTGACAAAATGTATATCGGTGTGTTTAAGGCCTCTACTTACATTACAATTGATAGTAGTACATAAATAACATCCATGTGGCAGACACAATCAAAATATGGGTGGATGCAAAAAAAAAGAAAAGAAAAATGTACATTTTTGGTGCTGAATGTCGACTATAACATCTATTAGCTCGTTTGTTTGCCTTCAGAGTTCCAAAATGTCACAAACAGATTCAGACGGGTGAACGAGAAGCTTCTGATGAGCAAAATTACACAATCAGTTCTTAATAAACAAACATTAATTACTCTTCATCCTGCAGGCCATGTGGGCGCTTATTAACGTCTCTCTCCCAAACAATTAGAGAAGAACATGTTCTTGCAGGGGTCAGCTGTAGCCATCATAGAAAACCCATCATTCACTGCGTGCATGCCATACCACTGCCATGCTGCTGCACCCTCGAGAGGGACGTTTTTTAGCTTTCAGATGCTACGATAAACAATCTTTGTTAACACTGTTTAATGCTTTATAAAATATCTGTGGCACAGGCAGCTGCTGCAGGTTAGATGTAGACAGACGGGGAACTAATTCTATGATGGTTACCACTGCGACGTTACATTTCTAGCTGTCTTTGTAATCCGTCTTTGCTAAATCTAAATCATTATCATGCAGTTTTGTTTCAGCCACTCTGCTTGTGGGTTGCTGATAAAAAATTTAAGTGTAAACTTTCCTCTTTCGTTGGTCCTAAATCGGGAAATCAGCCCTCAGTATAGGTTTAAATTTTGGCACAAAAGAACACTGACAAAAACACATTCCTTGGGTCACAGTAAGAGAAGTTAATTTTAAATATATTTATATATATATATTATATATATATTTGATTTATACAACCTCATTTTTAAAAACAGTCTCATTATGTTCTAACTACCAGGCAGTCGTTGTTATCATCAGATTAATGTTGTTATTTTAGGTTGTGAAAAATGATCCTGCATTTTTCAAATCAGAAATTTAAACATGGGGTATTATATTTCAGCTCCTTCTGAATTGGACATAGATTCCTCAGAGACGACACGACACTCTCCCTGGAATACGTTATGAAGAGAAAACATGAACGCGCCGGGTTAAAATGACGCATCATAACAAGCGAGTTTTCAGTTCCTGTGCTCAGATTTTTCAAGCTGTTTTCAAGGCGTTTTAAATCACAAAAATCTTACTGCCTCACATTTTTTCTTTTGAACAGCAGGACATTATAAAGTGCTGCAGGAATGAGAAGGTGTATTTTAGCACTCCCGGTTCCCTCGTCTTGAAGTCGATGGGTTCTTGGTTCAATGCCTGAAATAAGGTTTGTGGTTAACACAAGCTCAAGAGATCTTAAATTCAAAATACGTCAGTAAATACCGCACTCGTGAATTTTGAAACTTTTATGTGTCTGAAAAGGTGTTTGCTGACAAGTGGCTAAATGAGACTACAGAGGTTGTCTGGGACATTAAAGGTATACTATGCAGGATTTTCAGAAACTGTATTTAAAAACCAAAGACTGTAAAAATAATAGACATAACTATCGCAACTGTTAATTTGGGGACTTCAATTTTGAAGCCTTGGCATTTCGGCTGCCGCCATTTGGACAAGGCTTGATCTGACCGAGAAGCCGAGGACACTATCTGCAGCCTGTCAATCAAAGCGACTCGCCCTTAATTATGTCTAACTTCAGGCCTTAATATAATTGTTCTCCACTGGAAAACAGCAGATTTCTTCCCCTGGGTTAGGAGAGAGTTGCTGCCCCAAGTGGGGGAGTTCAAGTATCTCAGGTTCTTGTTCAAGAGTGGGGCTAGAATAAAGTGTGAGATGGATCGGCAGTTTGGAGCAGCATCTGCAGTGATGCAGGCGCTGCGCCAGACTGTCGTGGTGAAAAGTCTGAGCCAGAAGGCAAAGCTTTAAATTAACTGGTCCATCTACGTCCCAACCCTCACCTATGGTCATGAGCTCTGGGTAGTGACCGAAAGAATGAGATCACGGATACAAGCGGCCGAAATGAGTTTCCTCCGTGGGGTGTCTCAGCCTTAGAGATAGGGGAAGGAGCTCGGACATCGGGAGGGAGCTCGGAGTAGAGCCGCTACTCTTTTGTGTCGAAAGGGGTCAGTTGAGGTCGTTCGGGCATCTGATCAGGATCCTCCTGTTAGAGGTGTTCTGGGCAGGTCCAACTGGTGGGAGGCCCCAGGGCAGACCCAGAACACGCTGGAAGGATGGTATGTCTTGTCTGGCCTGGGAACACCTCAGGATCCCCAATGAGGAGCTGGAAAGTGTTGCCAGGGAGTCGGACGTCTGGAGGACTTTGCTCAGCCTGCTGCCCCCATGACCCAGGCCGGATAAGCAAATGAAAATGGATGGATGGATGGATGGATGCATAGTATATCTTTAAACATCATCCCACTAAACACAGCCTTTACAGCCAATGTGACCAGTGGTGACGATGAAGTCACCCGACCTTTGTGTAGTTCTTTTATAGTCTAACATTAGTTTTTTACTTTACGCCTCAAAGATCACAAATGTGGTGTCCATTTGTGGAGACTATCTTGCTTAACAAAAAATGTATCATAAACGTTTGTGTGCCACAGAGCTTATTTTCTGCAACAATCCAAATGCCAATGAAAAATTCCCATTGGCTTTTTGACGAGGGAACCAGGGGCAACGCTAACTTCCAGTTTGGCCTACAAAAAAAACATCATCCCTGCAGCACTGTACGACTTGAGCAGCAACATATGTTTCAAAAGTCCTGAACACAAACGCCACAGGACATGTCCCGTCAAACTTGATAAATCTGAGTGCAGTGAAAATCACCGGCTAAGATCACCATTTTCCACAGATTTCACTGTGCAACTAAAAAACTGCAGTGACTGGATGTTTTTTGATTATTGCTTTACAGAATGTAGCTGATTTGTTTGGAAATAAATACAGTAGTAATATCCCTGCAACACTGCTACTGGCAAAAACAGAGGCCACTTTTGCAAAGTTTTTTTTCTTCTTTAGAGTAAAATTACTCCAAATCGTGTGGTTTAATCAAAATATTAGTTGATTAGTATAAGAGAAATTTGTTCGGAAATCTTGCTTGAAAGTTAAAAAACAAATTGTTTTTTTTTTGTCTCTTATTACAGATCTAAGTTTTTTTTCAGTGAAAGGAAAAAGCCCAGAATGAAATTCAGTAAACTTTGAATCTGAATTAAACTGCTACATATGTATGTTTTCCTCATTTAATGTTGGGTCTCAACCCGACATACTGTATTTCATTTCTCTGCTCTCTGTGTAGCGTATAGCTCATGCTTAGTCTTATCAAGTATTCTGCTAATTAATTAGAAGTTTTAATCAGTCATGCGGATGCTACCAGCTAATGCTACAATCTTACGGTAACTAGCAAGGATATCCCTTCGCTCCCTTTTAACATTAATCAACTAAGTTATTATAGATTAACTTTGGCTCACTCCAAAAGACACTAACAACCATAATATTTACACGTAAAAAAGAATCATAAAGTGCCCAAATGAAATACTTTTGTTATTTAATAAACTATAAATGTCTCTACAGTGTGCACATTGTGTTCCCTTTAAATTCATCCTATTTTTGTGTCCTTTTATTTTCTTTTTCTTTTTTTAAATCTGTGAAACCTGACGTCAGTCCAGACAGATCCTTTGTTTGGATGATGCAAAGTACATTTCATGCTTCCTTCCTCTCTCTTTCCCTTTCCTCCCTCTCTTCCTCTCTCCACACTGAGTCGTAGCATGGCTAATCACCAGGTGCCTCGGCCGTCTGTGGATTAGGGCTGTAATTTAGAATAAAGGGGACGCTTCTCTGCACAGCCTGAATGCCGCTGTCAGATGTTGTGAGTGGTTGTTTCTGTTCCTCCCTCCACAATAGCACATGCTGCAAGGTAATTGAAGAAGAGGAAGGAGAAGACACTTGCTGGTAGAAATTGGCACAGTAGAAACTGTTATTAGACAACTGTTCGCCAGAGCGTTTAAAAAAAGAGAGGAGGAGTCTTAAAAATCTACTTCTAGACTATTTGCTGAAGAGCATTCCGAACTACAATTAAACTGGGATATACAGCGAGTGTTTTAACCCGACACTGTCAGCCGGGCTACTTTCCTCCATGTTTTTCATGTTAGCATCATGTGCCAGTGCTACAGCACAGGTACGATATCTCCCCCTGCACTTGATGTGGCCGGCACGGCCCAGTCGCCTGCAGAGGATGTTGGCATTGTACGTTTCTGCAATCCACGGATTCGTAACATTTGTACGTACATTTCATACGTATCGTATCAACGTTTCTCAAGTGATGTAGTGTATGAGCTGTCTTCGTCCTCAGGAAGTAGAGGTGATGGTGGATGCCAGGACACATAGGCAAGACACTTGCCAAGCTGCAGACCACTGTTTGAGACCAAGAAACAACAAAACCAGTTGTTTTTTGGCGAGTCCTCACTACATGTTCGTTGGCTTGTAACCATTGAACATGGGTGTTTTTCACTGACCTGCCGCTGTGTTTCCTGCCGGCATAGTGCCCTGAAAAAAGGTTGTTTTTAACCAAAAAATTCTGCATTTCCTGCCTTGATAGTGCCACAAAATGCTGTTCTTTTTTTTTTTACAAAGGCTTTGGTGCACTTCCTGCTGGCTAGTGCCACGAAAATTGGTTGTTTTTTACCGAAACATGCTGTGTTTCCTGCTGAGATATTGCCACAAAAAGTCACTCTTTTTTACTAAGATTTCGCTGCATTTCCTGCCGGCATAGTGCCCTGAAATGTGGTTGTTTTTTTACCAAGGCATTGCTGCGTTTCTAGTCGAAATTGTACCACCAGTACCAGTTATTTCAAACCAAACCATAAGCAAGTGGTTTCTGTGCCTAAATCAAACCACACAGCGTTGTTGAAATATAAAGAAACTTTCAATGTATCCGCTACATAATAACATATAAATTTAACACATCCGTCGTTTTGAGAAACGTTCAATGCCAACATCTGTTCTAGCGACCGGGTTGGCCTGCACTACCAGGTGAGTGTTCAAATTTAGAACAACACTGAACAGCATTAAACCAAATGAGGACAAAACACCTTCAACATTATTGACCCCATTCACACCTGGCTGTTTCTTGGCAGTTGCACTGAGATCGTATCCTGAGGAGGTTTAACCATGTTGCATTTCATCACGTGCATCTATGCTCTATGATCTAAAACAATAAATTACATGCATGAAATCCAATTTAGTTTGGCTGTGACACCAGATCTCTGTGTCTGCCATTGTTCCCACTTTGGGTTGCATCTTCACTGGCCACGCATGCACCAGAAAGAATTCTGGTTGACACACAACAAATACTTTTTACACTTTTTCCCCATCTGGCAGAACAGAAGTACCTCCTGAGGTGTTTCAGGCAATCAGATTTGAAACTGATCATGATGATGCGCCTTGGGTGAATTTAATCTCTATTTTGGATGCAATTGATTTGCTATGGATTCAAGAAACAACCAGCTAAAACAGGGTCTTAGATCACTTTTTCTAAAAACCCACAAGGCTGCATGTTTCCATTCCTACCAAACACAACACCAGCTGATTTTTCTGATAAGCGCCTTCTGTGACAAACTAACCAGTGAAATCAGCCGATGTGGGGATTACTTGTAATGAAAATTTACAGGCTCTTGGGGCGTACATGATCTTTGGGAACTCAGAACCTGCCTGTTTTTATTTCAAACTATATTAAAGGGAAACTCCAGTATTTTTCAACCTGGATCCTATTTTCCATTGTACTTGTGTCAAAGTGAATCATGGGAGCAAAATATTGTCCAGTATTGAGAGACAGCGCTGCACTTTCACTCAATACTACACTAATTTAAAAAACCGTCGTTCCTGCAAATAACTTACACACAAAAAACATGGGAAATAGGGTCCAGGTTCCCCTTTAACCCACCCACGATACCTGCAGCACTGCAAGTAAATGTAATTGACCGCAGTCCTAAGGAACTGGTAGGATAAAAACCCAGCATGACTCTGGATCCCTAAGATCAAGTAGAGATCTCGAACATTCCACAGGATGAAAAGGACTTTCATTCATGCCTCCACTCACATACACATAGTACCAAATTAACTGAACATTGAAGGGCCCAATGTGTGACAGAAAAATAACAAAAACAAAGTCAGTGTTCGAAACCAAGATACGACTTGGTTGGATACAACAAATAAGTTATATAGCTATAAAGCTATATATGTAATTCTTTTTAAAAAGCCCAATCCAATCACCAACAATCTGCTGTCCCCATGCTCCTGCAAAATTGGAGGCTGGTGTCTCAAACAGTCTGAGGGCCGTCTCGCTTTCTCTCCGGACTCGTGGATGGACAGATAACACTCAGGAGCCATCCGGCCCCTTAATGAGGACGCAGAAAGACAACAAGCAGTCCTGGGAATGAGAATGTAGGCTGTGAAGGCGCGTAGCTGAAGCGAAGCTGAGCCCGCAGTGTATCGTGGTCCCAATAGGATGTGATCAATGTCAGCAACCGAGCCCTCCTTTGAAGTATCCTCATTAAGTAGGTTTTTGTTTTCTCATCAAAGAGATCTCAACGTTTTCCTGTGAGTCTGAGGGGCGCTCGGTTGCAACAACAAAAGAAATGTGCTTCCCGTGAGTCTCAGGAAACAATCTGATACAATATCAAAAGAATTACAGTACATTTCCAATGAGTGCCAAAATGACCTACAAGTTAGTGAAGTCATTTCCCAATCAGTGGAGTGGTTCAGTCCCAAGTGTGGTTGGACCTGTCAAAGTGCCCTTGAGCAAGATACTTAACACCTACCTGCTCCAGGAGCAGTGCGGCCTGGCTGACCCGGGCGCAGGACTACAGGATGTATAAAAATGCGTCTTAGGATTTGGTTGAGACAGAAATGGAGTCGCAACAACAAAACTTTAGATTTGTCTTGAGTCTTAGGATCGCTCACAGCAGGGCCCGATGGTGCTCTCCAGGGACATCTGGGAGGAGTGGCGGATGAGCGGCGCCATCGTTGGGTCCACCATGGAGGAGGTAGGGAAGAGCTTGTACCAGCCAATCACCATTGTGCTGAGGTCCAGCTCCTCCAATAGGATTCGAGCTACGCCCATGAAGCATTTGCGGTCCATCCGTCCGTAGTTGCCCCAAACGATCACCTACAGAGGAGGATGACGAGATATAAATCATTCATACTGAATTTCCAAAACATTTTTGCATCGAGTTATTTCAGATAATAAAAAATGCTTTCTTTCAGCTTTAATCCAAAACCATCAAGAAAACAGAGGTGTCAAAATTCATAGCTCTTACACAAAGTTTACAGCACTGGTTCCCAACCTGGGGGTCCAGACCCACACTCAGCTTCACAATGGTTAAGATTAGGGAACGGTGTTTTGGTGAAAGCTGGGGTAGGCAGTTTTATTTGGGCGTATTGGGCAAAAATCCCATAAAAATCTTTGAGCATATTGTAATTCAAGTGGACTGAGAGAAAACTAGACTAGACTGACGGGAGACTTTGGCCAATCACAGGTCAGTTCAGAGACATGATGTTCCTATTGGCTGTTCTACAAACTGAGATGTGCACGTCCCTTCAGATGGTAAAAGTCTGATTCAGTGATGGAGAATCCTGCAGAGAAAGTTGCTATTCCTGCATTTACAACAACACCTACACTGCAAAGCAACTCCAGAAAAGGAAGATGGATTTCTTAAAAAGAGATGGGGAGAAAATGTTGCTCATCATTTAGCCTTCTGCTAACCAGAGCCAAAGGCGCACAGCTGGGGCTTCAAGTTCACGTTTATGTAGCTAACACTTCACCGGGAGGAGAGTGGGCAGCAGCTCCAGAGACGGACCCCCAGGCAGCAGCTAGAGGAACTCAAATCCAGCTCCAGGGGACCGGACAGCCCTGACTCCCTGCGGGGTTAGACCCCACACTGCTGTTGCGCTGGTCGAATTCAAGCTGCTACAGCTGCCAACCGACGGTCAGTCTCCTGAGCTCCTGTGGAGGCTGTCCACTTTAGTGGGGAGTGAGGTAGAGGGACAACACTGGGTTGTTGTATAAAGCGCATACGTATGCTCATGGTCGTCTGGTGGGAGGGGCTAAGGACAGAAAGGGAAGAGCTGGAGGAATCTTCAATATTAAAAATTTCAATGCATCTATAATCTCTAACCAATTATTTTGAGCTTTCTAATCATAACCAAGAAAAGACTAATCAAGCTGCAGGTGGATATTATAGAACAAGTCTACAGCCCTGGCAGTGACTCTGTGAGGCTAAACGCTCACATCAGTGTGCCAACATGCTTTTAATGACATGCTAGCATGTTGATGTTTAGCATGTAAAATGTTTACTGTGTTCACTGTGTTTGTTTAGGACAGTGATACTCAACTTGCGACCTATGGTCCACACCTGGCGCGCAACAGGGTGTCGGGTGGATTGCTGAACACGTTCTGACTCACGGTCACTTTATCTTGAATAGATATCAATCAGCAGAGTTCTGTCTTCAGGTGTATCTTCTAAGTGTTTCCAGCCCACTGAAGATAATTCAATTTATTTCAAGGGATTTAGAGCCTAAACATGTCTCCAGAGGCCCTTGAATTGTGCACATAAAGCACCCTGCGGGGGTAACGAAGGACCAGGAAGATTAATTGACAAAGTGATAAGGTTAAGAGGGCGGGGTTAATTAGCATTAATCCAGATGGTCTGGAAATCTGTTCTGAGGCAAAACTGGATCTTGACAGTTTCTGTGTTACAGCAGCACGGAGCACGCTGAGGTTTCAATTAAAGGAAATGAAGAGGGATGGCGTGTGTGAGGGGGAGACAATGGTGGTCTGTGCTTGGACAACTGCGTGTGTTTGTATGTTAGGTGTCCTCTGTCTCTTGACATCCTGATAACATCAGGGCTCATCTCAAACGACCCCACATCTTGTCAAGCGGCGGACAAAATAATCAATACCCGTCTGTGCGTGTCCACTCATATGGTGGTCTTGTGTGTCAGAGCATACCAGCATACCAATTTGTTTTGTGTGTGTGTGTTTGAGAGAGAGATTTCCACGGAGACTCTGAGGCCAAATCTGCTTCAATCTATTCCCTCCATCTTTACAGAAGGAGAATCTATATCTCTTTCTGTCTGCCAGCGATCGGCTCTCCAAACAAGGTCCTGACCTCAAACACCACGACTACATGAGAGACACAGTGGGAGAAGGAGAGAAACTGGCTGAGTGTTTAGTATGGGAGATGAAAAATACAGTGTCCTAGATCCTCCTCTGGTCTACTTTCTAGAAAGTGAAACACACACAGAAACACAGACACAGACACACACACACACACACACACACACACACACACACACACACACACACACGGTGCAGGTGCTGATGGAAAGACAAAAAGGGATTTAACAAAACAAAACCCAGCATGTTGCACTGAAGTGAGGATAAGTGGATACAGACGATGGATGGATGAACTTGAATTGAAGGGAAAAGTAAGAGCTCCAGAAAGTGGGGCAGCGAAATTCATTTTGACATTTCTGCAAAATACACAACATGGTCAAAAGTACTTTAGTGTACTTTTCAGTGTGGGGCTGCTTTATGTTGTTTGGCACCTTATGTCTACCAAACACCAGAAGACTGTGAGAAGACTTTTAAAAAACTAAAGTCGACACCCTCTCACATCTAAAGACAATGAGAGTTTTTATTCAACACTAAAAGACTGGGGATCTTGCAGGGTCACTATATGCACGACTACGACTAGATTTCTTTTGAGATTATTTCTCATCAAATATTACGCCAAACTTCCTTTAAGAAATGCGACATGTTAACAATTCCTCACGTGTCTTTAAAAACTGTGAGAAAATTGAAAAATCTCACTAAGGTAAGAGCTGGTTGGTGGATCAGATACATGTCGAATTAAACACTATGACTCTGGTTCACTCCACAACTCCACCAGTTTCTCCTCCTTTTCCATAGAACAAGAAAACCAAGACCGGTTCACGTTCTTGTGCTTCTCCGGAGACCCTTCCATGTTTACTCTCTAACTGGTTATCGCTTCCTGTTTGGTGCTGGAGAGAGCGCAGCTATTGGTTGTTGACAATGTTCACATCGCTGAACTTCAGTATTTGTATTTGTTTTACCCGAGTCAAGACTAAAAACTAACAATTACATTAGATATGTTTGATTTTATTGGAACGTCAAGATGAGAAAAAGACTGACTTAAGACAGTTGGGACTGAGGTTTATGACCACCTTACAACATAAGAGCACACACATACCTATGTAAAACAATCGTATTTTTTATTCTGACATTGGAAATTGCTTGTGACAGTGAAATATCTTAGAAGTTGTTTGTTTTAAGGCTGGCAATGAAGGTGAATGAAAGTTGGTCAATGACAGAAATTCAGGCGTCTTAGTTCACCAAAGCTGAACTGCAACCGAAATGCTAGAATAAATGTTGGCATTGTAAGTTTCTGAAAACCAAGGACATATGTACATTATTATGCAGAGGATATGTTGAAACGTTAAGTTTCAACAACGCTGTGAATAATGTGTCATTAGGTTTAGGCACAACAACCACTTGGTTATGGTCACAAAGGTCATAATTTGGCCTAAAATATCAGATTTTAGTGGCACAATCTCGACTGGAAAAGCAGTAATGTCTCAGTAAAACACAACCGCTTTCCAGGGCACTGTCTCTGGTAGAAACACAGCAACAGGTTGCTATATAACACCCACATTTGGTGTCTAATAAGCCACTGAAAACAGTGAGGGGTTGCTAAAAAACAACCTGTTTTGTTGTTTGTTGGTCTTGAACAGTGGTCTGCAGCTCAGCAGTTGTCTCACCTTGGTGTCACGCCATCCACCATCCCTTCCACCTCTTGCTGACAGAGTCAGCTCATATACTACATCATTTTAGAAGCACTGATATATGAAAGGAACAAATGTTACTTTTCTGTGGTTTGCAGGAACGTACAATGCCTAAATGTTCTTCTGGCGATTGGGCTGTGAGCCACACTAGGCTGTACCCGAATTATGTTGGCCGAATCAGATTGGTCGTCTCAAAACAAATATTCCACGATTCAGGGTTTTATTTTCACATAGTTTTTTAAGTTTGAACAGGGCTCAACAAGACGTTCAGTGTCACAGCAGCATTCTGGAAATATAGTAAACAAGCCAACTATGTTAACGGAAATGTGCAACGTTTTGCGACATAAATATCAAACAAAAGCCACAGACGGTGTCGTGTTTAGTTGCTGTGAGCTGTAAACTGACCACTTGTGAGCAGAAGAGAGAAGATAATGTCATCTCAGAGTCTTACGGTGAAAAGCTTCTCCCCCTCTGTCCCGCTGCATCCTGTCCGCAGCTTTCAGTACCAAAGAGTTTGGTGAAGTGCTCACTCTGCAGCAAAATACAGGAACCAAAACATCCCCAGAAACACCCTGCACAGCACAATGACTCAATCAACTGAGGTGTCTCTGACTGATGATTCGAATCTCCGACTTTCAGTGGGCAACCCTAAACTATACACAAAACACTGCACAGATTTATCTCACCTCGGGGAGCAATTCTATTCCATTTAATTGTTTTGATTTCAGTCTGTTTTCTGCTCTTTTAAATGCTGGTGTGACGGAGCCCTGAAGTATCAGATAGTGAGAGTACTTTAAATGCTCTGCTTGTCTCTATCTGAGACATTCACAGTTCTGACACCAGAAATTCGTCCTGCTTAGAAGAGACAGAAAAATAAAGAATGAGGGGAACGGGAAAGATTTAAAAAAATAAATAAATACAATAAACCCTGATGCTGCAACTTTTTTCAGTTAAATTCCAAAAGTAATCAGCTGTTATTATTTTTTCTACTGTTGGACGACATTGATTGTTTACACTCTAATCTTCATTATGTTCTTAACTATGCAGCGATGGTCATTACCTATATGAATAAAGCCGACAGTAGATGTTTAAACAGCAGCCTGATAGAGATCTTCAGCATCTAGAAATCAGGATAAGCCGACATTTAGTTTGCACTAACTCCAGACAACACAAACCAAACACACACTGGAAAACAAAAGAAAACAAAAGATTACATGCCCGTCGTCAGAGAGGATGAGATAAGACAGAGATTGAGATGAACAGGGGACGGTGCCAGCGAGTGCAGAGCGGAGGAGCAGAGGAAGACGGACAGCCGATAATTAGAAAGGAGGCGTTTAGCTGCTCATTATAAAGTGACAGCAGCAGAGCAGCCTCAGGGAGCGTCACTGAGCACACTGGGGTTCAAACCTGCAACCTTTAAAAACTCACTGACCTGACCTCTGTTTACCACACACACACACACACACACACACACACACACACACCTTTCCCTCGGGGCCTCTGTGAGATTGGAAAGGGCCTTCATCTTTGATTTAAATGCTCTCCTTACTCATTACTTTTGTCGTCTTCACACCAGACAAACGCACCTTATTCCCTGGATGTTACAAACTAGCGTCACTCGGACTAATGAAGGCGCAATAAATGACGTGGATCAATAAATCAGCATTAAGTCCCAGACACACCATAACGACATCAAAGAACCAGTGGTGACGCAATTGTTGTTTCATAAGTCTGCAACTATTATTTAACAGTGGTGCAGTGGTTAGTTTATTTTCACAATAAAGTGATTAATCATTTGGCTCCTAAACTTAAAAAAAAGAAAGGAAAAAAAGTGATTAATGCTCGTCCCAATTTCCCAGGGTCTAAAGTAACGTCTTCAAATTGCTCCTTTGGTCCAACTAAGAGTCTAAAAGCCAAAGACTCTTTATGTACCAACATAAACAACAAAGAAAAAGCAAATTATCACGTTTAGAGTCTGAAATCAGCAAATGTTTGACATATTTGCTTGAAAAATGACTCAACCTTTTATAATATTTATATATAGTGTGATTAAATGTTTTATTTTTTGTCTACAGCTGTTATCTAAAGTGCAATTTGCAGAGGAGAAATAGTGACTGAACATTAACTGTACGAAGACCAAAGTTGAACCTGCAGCCTAAATCTTTCACATCCACAGTAAATCTATACTCTTTAAAAAAGATGTTTGACATTTAAATAAAGGTGTATGAAATCACGTGCTGTGTATGAACAAGATGTTTCTCTCACATGACATGCTTTGCAAAGACTGAATCGAGTCGGCTGAGGGAAGATTCTGAATGAGTTTTCGGCGTGCTCTCAGGCAGCGCTCTGCTTTGCTAAATCAGGAAGTGACAAATTGAAAAGCGCTGCTGATTTCAGCGATTTTCATTATCCAGTGTGAATGAGTTTGATGAAACTCGGAGGACAGCGGCACAGACAGCAGATAATTAAGAGGGAGGCGTTTAGTGGCTAATTACACGGCGACAGGAGCAGCGGAGCAGCCTGAGGCAGAGCTGCAGGCCTCTGCACTGAAAACACAGCACAGCTTCCACCTGATGATCGGCGAGGGCGGCAGACCTGACATACATGATACAGCTGATAACATACATGTGTGCATGTTGGTGTTATGATTCATTTAACCATCACAGAAAGAAACAAAGATAACAACATATAAGGAAAGACAATAAATAAAGAGACGATGGAATAACATGAAGAATGGAGGAAAAAGAGAAAGTAGAAAATGATGGAGAGAGACAAGAAGCCCAATATGTTACATTTACACATTTCATCTGTATCATATAAATGTTCCTAAAGTGATGTAGTGTGGGATGTATGGATATGGGAAGTATATGGGTTGTAAAGGAAGGTGGATGGCGTATCAACTAGGCGAGTCCACTGATGTTTGTGGCTCCTTTTGCGTGGCAGCTTTTGAGCTACCAAACGCTGGCGTTGTAAGCCAGAACATGATCTTTTCCTAACCATCACCAAGTCATTTCTTTGCCTAGACCTAACCAGACTGTCAACACAGCGATGCTGAAACGTAAATTCTCAACATACATTTTTTTCTGGCAACTTGGTTTAAGGTTTGAAGGCAGGTAAACACAGACAAAAATTAAGACGATATTAAGTAAAACAGGAGGAAAGTTTCATCAAATGACATCGTACATGAGCTGACTTTGTCACCTGCAGTGGGGATGGTAGACGGTGTGACACCTAGGCAAGACGCCTGCCAAGCTGCAGACCCCTTCAGGTTGCTGTTTGAGACCAATAAACAACAAAACTGGTTGTTTTTTGGCGACCTGTTGCTGTGTTTCCAACGGAGATGGTGCCATGAAGAGTGGGTGTTTTTTTACCAAGACATCGCTGTGTTTCCTGCCGTGATCGTTCCACCAAAACTGGGTATTTTAAACCATGACAACACATTTTCCCACCCTTAACCAATTGGTTTTGTCCCTAAAACTAACCACCAACACATTCTCACTCCGACCTCGTCACATATCGTTTGGTCATGAACTTTCCACATCCACATATGACGTGCTCAGTGGCCTAGTGGTAGAGTGTCCGCCCTGAGACTGGGTTTGATTCCCGGCCGGGTCATACCAAAGACTATAAAACTGGGACCCACTGCCTCCCTGCTTGGCACTCAGCATCAGGGGTTGGAATTGAGGGGTTAGATCACCACATGATTCCCGAGCGCGGCACCGCTGCTGCTCACCGCTCCCTCAGGGGATGGGTCAAATGCGGAGAACAAATTTCATACACTCAGGTGTGTGACAATCAGTGGAACTTTAATCTTTAATCTTTAATCAAGGTACCCTGGGTGTGTTGGTTGATGATGTTCAGGGACAGTGTGTCAGGTTTTGCCTGTAACATGAATTGTCTGTTTTCAAAATACAGGAAATGTACAGTTTGCACCACATTGGTAGCCTAGAAATCCAGACCCAAATCTAGAAAGATTTAGGGTCTGGCCATGAGTAATGAGAATGGCCCAAGTCGTGGGGCGGCACCAAGCATGCATTTGTAAATATCACTGCACGCAATTGGATAACACTACGACCAATCAGAACAATACACGGGGTGACGTATCCAGAGTGCTACCAGCGGAGCTAACTGGTAGATTAGACTCTTGCCGTATCCGGTCGGCAAAACAGCAAAAACGTCCTTCTTGCAAAGGAAAGACTTGAGCGCCGTCTTCTGTTCCTCTTTTAGAGAAAAAGCCAAGTCTAACTCGTTCATTGTAGCGGCCAAAGCTGTTTCAAACAACTGGTGTTCATCCGTAGCCATCTTGCAATGTTTACTGACTGATTCCGGACTTCGTCGTCGCAGCGCTGTCGTCATCTGTTTAGCTCGCCTCTGGCCCGCCTATATCAGATACACCGATGTGATTGGTGCAGCTCGGTTTCATGGGCATAGGTAATGAGCATCATTACTGATTGCCAGAGTGACTCGCTGAGCAAATTCAAATTGTGCGCTCGTGAGAACTCTGGATTTCCAGGGTACCACGTTGGTACAACACCGCGAATCGACGTTTTTTTACCTTCAACAGCAAATGCACATGGTTACGTTTGGCCAACACACGCACATGTGGTTGGGTTTAGGAAAAAAGAACAGGTCTCTTGAGTAAAAGTCTGTGGTTGTTGGTTCCATCCACCACCCCCTTCCACCCACTCTACTTACATTGTTGTCCTGCCGTGTTTTCCCCTGACACTGCCGGGCACTGTTAAACAATATCGGCAATTGGCCAGTATCATGCGGATGTGAAAAGATGGCTTGTTTGTCGATGTCTGACGCTGGCAGTCACTGACCAAACATCAATTTTGGACGACTCTGCTACATAATATCGTACAAATGTAACGTATCTGTAGTTTGCAGAAATGTACAATGCCAACGTTTATTCTGACGATTGAGTTGAGATAGAGAAGCAGTGAGAAAAACAGAATAGAAAAGAGAAAGGGGAATAAGGGTGGAAGATGAAGGAAAGACAAAGAATACAAAGTGTGAAGACGGATCAAGGTGAGAGAGCTCTGAATCAGCTGTAATGATCAGTCTCTCTCAGTCTGTCTTCTGTGACATTTTTGATCCTGAGAGCAGCTGAAGCTCAAACAACTGCAAGAACAAAATCAGCTCAAACAGCCCCCTGGTCCCTCGGGTCAGATTCTCACAGTAAATGTCAAGCTCTTCTTCTGCTGTGTGTCCTCCACACCTCCGCAACTTTTCCTGACAGTCACGAAAAGATGGCCGGGAGCGATTTCTGACTTACATTCATCAACCCACACGATCATGATGAAATTCTTCCCCTTAATGGTGCGACTGATATGTGATTGGAGCTATGCATTAACTATCTATGGATGGCTTTGTCGACCTGTTTGTTGTGAGTCAGTGGGACATGATGGTGTATCTCACCTGCACCACTTTCCCCTGTGGGCTTTCAGAGAAGACCAGGACCTGGTTGTAGAGAGGATCCAGAGACTTCCTCACTGACTTGGTCTTCTTCTTGGCCACACAGATGCCGTTCTCCAGGAGGTAAACTTTGATGTAGGCGGCTGAAACGACAGCAGACAGAAAAGGTAAACCTCAGCTCAGTGTTAACCCCTTCAGAGTTCTCTATTTTCAAAATGGAGTTTTAAGAGAGTGACCTCTTTTAACTCCCCGTGACTCTGTCCTTGGGCCATTTAATTGGACTACTGTCTTTGTCCCAGTATACAAGCACAGGAGGTGGACTTACTGACCAAAGTATGTCTGGCTCTGCTACAATAGGTGACGATATGCCCCCTTTCAGCTTGTTAGTATTGGACCTTTCCCAGTTGACCTATTACATCACAGACCAATCAATCAACACACAAGTTAGCTATGGGTAGCTAGCAGCAAACTGGTACCATGGTGGACGACTTTACAGCTCTGTACAAACACATTTAATGCTTTCGACTTCAGGGTCAAAGCCTGGGGCGGACACTGTAGAGCATGCAAAGAGCACTTTGGCCAGTTTGGGTCCGACTGACTGTATACATGCAGGAGGAATTTGACCCCCAATCGCATTATCTGGGTGTTAGTTCGACTTTGAGAAATTTGACTTATGGCGTGTTCCAGGCAACCTGTAACCCGTGTTTTTACAAACTTCTACCCGTGAAAGTGCACTGGAACGGCAGTCAAACCCGTAACTTACCACCCGTGAATTCGTACCAGATTGATGTACTCCCAGTTACGCTTTCTGACGTCACACAGCCCTCTAAACCAATTACCACTCCTCTAAACAACAATGGCAGCCCTATGGATGCGGTGCTGATGCAGGTGATACACGGTGAGAAAGGGACAAAAAATAACTTGCTAATGTTAACACATTTTTGGCAGCCGCACTACAGCTAGTTTCCAGTGCAAGAATAAATCAAAACAAAATATGTTACCAAACACACAGATAACGTAAAATAAAAAGTAAAATAGCATCTGTGACCTTATGCACCGTTTCTCCTCCTCCGTTTTGCTCAAATGAGCAAGGAACCAGCACCTTTGGTGACAGAAGTGATTGGAAACAAACATAAACCCTGCACGGTCCGCCATGTTGCTTTGACAGTTTGGAGTGTCTTGCCTGGAACGCTATGGAGTCGTAAGTTGTGACTTGAAGTGGTGACTTACGGGCTCAGAAACTTGCCTGGAATGCATCATTAGTACAATTTTAGTCAACATGTGTTTTAAAAGTCCGGTTTTAGTCAGACTAACACAATAAATAAATTTTCTCTAAAATAAGTAAATGTTGTTTAAAGGCCGGTGCATCTCATGCAGACGCCAAAGAGTGCCTTTGGTGTTGACAAAGCGTCAGTTTTTGAGTTCTGCTCCACTCACATGCTCGGAAACAAATGTAAAGAATTGCTGTCAGCGCCAGATCTGCAGCATGGAGAGAGTATTTTCGAGAATGAGAAGAATTGTTTTTTTTTATTTTCATTTTCAGACTGAACAGCAGTCTTGTAGGTTATCGGTTAGGATTCTGTGTCCTGAAATGAGACTCTGTTGCTGAGTAACACAAGTCAAAACAATATTAGAGGCTAGACGTCTGACTCTGACTGACTGACACACACACGGACACACACACACACTCCAAAGCTTTTTGTCCTGTATGTTAGATGACAAGATTAAAGATTAGACCCTGGCACACCAAAATATGGATCAAGGTCCTTTGTCTTTTTTCCATATATGGAGTTCCTTCCACCTCTCTGTCTGTTATGTTTTTCATTCATTCTCTCTCCTCGTGTTTCTCTCTTCTCTGACTCTTGTTTGTGCTTTGCTCTGTTTATCATCCTCTCCTCTTTCATCTCTCTCTCCTATGTTTTTTTTTGTTTTTCCTTTTTCGCTGACGCTGTTTTGTTCTTACGCAATTAGGATCAATGGCTGGTTTAATATTATGCAACCACAGAGGGGGACTACAATCAGAGTTAATAGTTTGTTGTTACACAATACAACTTGCTGCGAAATAAAGCAACAGCAGAGTCGTGTTGACGTCGTGCCAGGCCTGTTTCTGTTTCCTGTGACCGGCGTAATCACTGATACAACAGAAAAAGATTAACTCATCTGATTCATTAACTAGCTGATTGTTCGCTTGATCAATTTAGTGCTCCGGTGGTTTATTGCTGGCCAGCCAACTGATGTTAACAGATCTCTGAGCACAGTTTGATGTATTTCAGGTGTAATGGTGCGTGAGGCTGAAAATCCTTAGAGTGAGCTGTAGTTTTCAAGCACAGAAAATGAGTTACTGAATATCTATTGCACCTGTGACAGGGGCTGTAGGGAACATGGAGGACACTAATGTCAGCAGGGTTTCTGGGACTGTGAGAGGTTCAACGCCTCACCTCTACAACCGACCTGTGGAGGAGTTTACATTTGACTTCTATTACAAACACAAAGGCTGTGTCCGAAATACCAACATGCTATTAAAGTGGAAACACTGAACAATATGACTGTGGTTGGTTTGATTTTTAAATCCAGGAAGAGGAAGGTTATTTAAGTGTGGGAGTGGCCTATATGAATCAATGAATTTGTTTGAGACCATGCTGCAAGGTGAGTGTGTTTGCTGATCCTGTGAGTTCATCTATCTCTTTTAACTTTAGCTTATAATAGAGTTATGCTATGTAGCGTGTGAAATAGAATATGGTGAATGTGGTAGGAAAGGTAGTATCAGCACTGTCTCTACCTGGAGCTCGCATAAACGGAGCCTGGGTTTGTTGAAGGTGGCAGTGCTGTTTGGGCTGAGAAAGCCACGTGAGTTTATCTTCTCTATCTCCTTTAACTTTAGCTTATATTGGAGCTTTGCTATGTAGCGTGTGAAATAGAGTATGGTGAATGTGGTAGGAAAGGTAGTATCAGCACTTTCTCTACCTGAAGCTCGCATGTACGGAGCCTGGGTTTGTTGAAGGTGGCAGTGCTGTTTGGGCTGAGAAAGCCATGTGTAAGTAGGGCCAGAGATCACTGTCTAGCCTCCTGGAGGTGTCGTGGGACCAACTAGACGAAACACTGGTGAAAGGAGGTTCCCACCTGATGACCCCAAAGACATGTTAGTTATCACTGCTCACTGGTCTGTATAGTTAAGCCTTGCCATAATAGCTTATCATAGGGCTTAGGAGGTTATTCACTGAGTGCTGATCCTTTTCTAGAGCACAAACGTCTGGACTCATGACCCCATTGCTTCTTAAATTCTTGCAACGCCCAGAGCTCTGTGACACAGAGTATTCTGTCTCTGCTGATCTGTTTCCCATCTGATGGTATTAAAGCTGGTAAACCATTTTCTGACTGATATCCGATTGATTTAAGAGCATTTTAAAACACACCAAACACCATGCAGGTGTGTTTTCATACCACACAGATGCTAAAGAGCAGCAAATATGCGGCATGTTTCACTACAGCATTAGCAGATGTAGATGTTACTTATTTAGCAGATCACCTTCCTCTGCTCTGTGTGTTAACTCCCTGAACACTGAAAACACCATTTCCTCCTCTTCACTCATGCATCTTTCATATCTTCAAGGACCACAACTGTGTTTTTGGAGGATATATATCGCCGCAGGCTGTTCTGTTTGTGTGGAGCGGATGTTATTTGCCTCAGTGTTTTAAGACACTGCAGTCTTTTGCAATTCTTTTAATGGAAAAAGTTCCAGATTAAAACGTACCTGGAGGTCCCTTTGAGCCTGGTTTCATGGTGAGTCCTCTTGCCTGGACGACCTCCACCTCCAGACCCCCGTTCCTCTCCATCAGACCGATCTCTACGTCACCTGGATGGATGAAAACACAGGTGAACTTTAACAATGAGGATGGAGAGAATGTGTGTATCCTCGATGAACTTATTCAAAATTCTGGCTTTTCTATGATGATCGAATTTTGTGAGGAAGCAAAAAAGTTTGCATCAGTTAACATGAATACACAGGGAGGACAGAACATGGAAACAAAGATGTATTTCTAACAAACTACATGGTTTACATCGGGTGGCATTGTGACCCAATAAGGTAATAACACATTTAGTTGTTAAGAGTCACTATAAGTGCTTCTGTCATTGAGTTACATAAGTTCAACACACTGAAATAAAGTTTTTTTTTTTTATGTTTTCCTGAGTATTTTCTTGGAAAAAGATTCTGCAGATGACTAGAACAGGAATTTATTAGCTGTAAAACACAATGGGCTCTAGTTTCCCGGCGCAGCGGAGGGTGGCGAACCCCGCGCAGAGCTAGTTTCGGGCAGTGTAACCCGAGGCGCACTCAGTTTGGTAGTTTGGCAGACCGAGGTGCGCTGAGATGGGTGTGGCGGCGCAGCAGGGGGAGGTGTCGACAGATCCAGCTTGGCACAGTGACAGTTTTGTGCCAAAAGGCTTCGCCGAAGGTGCGCTAAAAG
>NC_065529.1:46310156-46358013 GCF_006386435.1 Epinephelus moara | reverse complement strand
CCCACTCCACGCCTTCTCTCCTCCCTCTTTCTGACTTGCGCAGGTAGGAGGGACGGAGGTGGGAAAGAGGAGTAGCTGCGCCAGCGAGCACGGTGTGCCAAACTTGCAAAATCCCCCTGGCCACACCCAGTTGGCGAAGCGCAGGTGCGCTGCGCCTCCGCCTCGCCGGTCTGCAAAACTAGAGGCCAATGTGACCATATCATGAAGCCTCACGTGGCCCAAATTCAAAGTAGATAACAATATCACAAAAAATACATACAAAACATTTTACACGTTTTTCTAAGGTTTTTTCAAGGTGCTTTTCAAAAAAGAGGGTAAAAAGTGACTGAAAAACTAATCAACACAGACAGAAAAGTCTATTTAGGAGCTTACTGTATTAAAAACACTTCTAGAAAATCTAAATTGATGAGAAAGACTGTTTTTTAAGGCAGCATAGGAGCTGTTTGTTTATCATTTCTGTACATTTATAACAGTCTGTGATGACACTAAGGGGTTAAAAACTGCTGTGGAGCTTCAGAGTGTCGTTGACTACAAGACCCATAAGTCTCAGGTGAGGTGGGCCGATCGCTGGCTCTTTAAATACCTCTAAACTACAGGAAATGTGTCCCTTCAGCTCAGGCTCTGGTTGGCTAACAAGGCCGCAGCAATAGCAATGGAAGCTCCTATTGGCTCAAATGAGGTGTCAATGGAAAGGCCAGGAGCTCGCCTCCATTTTAAGATACATCAGATGTTTGTTTACATGTATAACAGGAGAAATTATGGATCATATGTGGAGTAATAGGAATGTTTGAAACAATGCAACGGCACTTTGTGGATATCTATGGATGTAATAACGTGTTTGGACTAAATATTTCGCTGGATTTAGATCGTCAGGACTATTAGCAGTGTGAGAGAGGAAAACTAAGCTGTGTAAAATGAAGCTTGGTCTGGATAATATGGATCTGTGGCTTATGATAACGCTTCATAGGTGAGTTATAACTGTATTTGTTTGACAGAAGTATTTACTGAGCCTGCTGTGGTGACTGTATCTTGAAATGATCAGTATTTGTGACATCAAACACCTGTTTTACTTTATCATCATAATGCCTTATTCTGAGTGAATTTGGAGTTTAAATATTACACTGAGCTTCACAAAAATAAAATGTACAACAAAGACAAACTTAGCGCTATAAGTTAATATTTTGTTCACTGTGTTATCACCATCATGACTTGCAAATCTATCGAGAGGTTAATTTTTAGATGGCATGATTTTTATTGGCATATTTCGGCAGTGCCGCTCACACAGCTGAGTAGTAAATAGGAAAAAGCTGCCTCAGGGTCTTCATGCAGGTCACAGTCCAGTATCATCCTCTGTTGGACCTGACAGAGAAATATCACCTGCTGTGGGCTATAATATTCAGACGTCTAATATCTCTAAACTTGTTATCTTTTTATCAGCCGATTCCCAACAGCTGGACATGAAGCTCTGTGGTGTGAAACTTGCGCATACATGGAGCAGAACAGGTAGGCCAATGTGGTAACTTTAGGGGTGTCAGTTATGCTCATGAGTGTATGTCGTGAATGCGCACCTCCTCATAAACAGATGGTAGAAGTGTGGGGACAGATTGTTGTGGAGTAATCCAATTTTTTTGAATGATTTATTGAAATATTCTCTCCTATTCAACTGCGCCCCTCCATCGCAGCTAAGGAACCAAACCAAATAACCAAAAACACCTGATGACGAGGAAAAGAGGTCATCTTTTAACGTCAGCGAACTGTTATCAAGAACTACGTAACTCAGCTTACATGGTTTGATATAAAGAACGAGTGCACGGTTTTCTGCCTCTTGCTGGCTTGTTTGCTGTACATTTTTGTTCAAACAGACAGTACATCCTACATCTGCACTTAGAGAGGCGACAGAGGGAGCATGCCTCTCTGCTCTGGTGACAAAAGAAGCAGCAAGTGCACACCTTGCCTGCTTACTCACGGTGCATCCAGGACAACTTGCTATAAAGAGCTCTGACTCGTGTTCTGAACTAAACTCTTTACCGTTTATATAAAGTGTGACGATGTTTGGACTCATCAGTGCATTTAACACAAGTCAGGTCTTGTAAATTGTTTTTCGCAGACTGTAGAGACTTTTTAAAAGTGCATAGAAAAATAGTAAAGAGTAGGTTTCTTTGTTTTTCAACTGCTAACATGCACCTCCCCAGAAATGTAACTACACGTTGTGGTGACACAGACCTCCTGTCTATTTCTGTAAGCTGAAACCAGTGGAAACAAAGCTTTTATTTACTTTAATTTCACAGATAAGAAACAATAAATTGTGAAGACAATAAAGCCTCCACAAAAATAGCATTTTAAGTCTTGTGTGTGATTTATCCTGGCTTCATATGAGCAGAGGAAATCCCTGCTAGTCGCTAGGCTAATTTATACAATGAAAAATGCCATAGGCTTGTGCTAATAACGTTAGCTTGTTGTATTTGTTTGGAAAACGTGTTTAGTGTAAGACAGTTGTTTTGTCAGTGAACCTTGTGAGTTGTAATAGAGTTGAATTATGTAACATTATCTTTGTTAAATATTGCTGTTGTCCCTGGCTTTATATGAGTAGAGGAGAAGTCCACTAGCCCCTAGGCTAATTTATACAATGAAAAATGCCATAGACTGGCGGTAATAATGTTAGCATGTTGTATTTGTGGGGAAAATGTGTCCAGATAAAGACAAGTGTTTGTCTGTGAATGCTGCGAGTTATAGTGAAGCTGATTTGTGTACTTGTGTTTGAAATTGTCTGAAACCCCGCCGCCAACTAGTGTTTTGGAGGTGTAACTGCAGAGTGACACAGACATACAGGTTTAAATGCTCGCAGCGGTGTAAGCCACATGTGTAGGCTGACATAACTTAGGCTATGGTGTAGGGTCTGCTGCACAAGTATTGTGTTTCTCACCGTCAGCCTCGTTAATCTAAGCTACATATTACGATCTTAGAATTGAACAGCTGTTAGCCTTTTAGCATGTTTTAGCTCACTGTTTTTGTTTTATGGCTTCTTTACCGCCAGATTCAAACTTGCTTCTAGCTGCAGCAGACCAGTGTTTTTAGCAAATCAGCTCTGATAAACTCACTATCGGCACCAAACCACAAAGTGAGCAGGCAGCAGGTAAAGAAAGTGGAACTTTTCACTCTCTGGAAGTCACACTGGAGAAGTGTTTTCAGCTACATATCCCCAAAATCACAAATGCATTCCTTTGAAAGTGACACAACACGGATGACGGCCAAGTTATTTATTCTGAGTTCTCTGACATTATATAATGTTGGACTGGACAGCAGGTTTGGAGTGGAGCTGGTCCAGTCAGTGTCACTGTTGTCGGGCCAAGGACACTGTCTGGCTGCCAGCGAGGAAACTGACCCACTTACAGTAGATCACTGCTGCGGAGGACAGGCTGCATACAATATATCCAATATATACAGCCTGGATAAGTGCAGAGGACGATGGGAAAAAAACCTGCAGGAGAACACAGCTCTGATTCATGAGGCACTTTTTTTGCCAATGTGAAATGTTTTCAGCAGTCACTTGGTTCAGTTTTATGAGGAAAAAAGTTTTTTCTTTTCAATTTTTAGACCCATTTTTTATGGAGAGAGTTTCAGGGGCTTTTTACAAAATAGGGGTGATTGCTGTGACCCTCAAGTATGAATAATTTTCAGTCTCAACTTGAAGATAAGAAAGCAAAGAGGAACAGATTAAAGCTACTTATGTAACTTTTTACACATATTAATCGTTTTTTATTGCCAATGGGTGAACAGGTTGTAACATAACTTAAAAACTGAAACCTTCTCTGACTTCAGCCTACAGGCAGCCTGTGCAACGACTTCTCTATAAAGGAATTGGCTGGAATTTTCTGGGAAAATCCTCTGGATGTGGCATGTCATGTGTGCTCCTGAGTGCCTTGTTTCTCTTCAGCTACATTACATCGCTAACAGTGTGCAGCGCTAGCTAACGTTAGCACATTACATTACATTTTGCAGCCGCAGCCCAGTGGAGATGGACCTCCACTTTAGCGCCCTGTAGCAACTCAACTTAAGCCAATGCAAGGCTGAGTGCCCAAGCATCGCGGGGTCTGTCTGATCCAGCACTGCTGTCAGAAAACTTTCTGTTGCTGCTGTTACACAGGTTAAGGCCTTTGCGCACTGAGTCTGTTTTTTACAGGTGCGGGGTTCATTTACAATGACAATAGAAGGAATTTAATTGAATGGAACTGAGTGCAGACATGACTGACACAATGTGAGGTCGTATTTATTTTTAGACGTGCAACAATTTTGGACAATAAAATTGGACTCAGTGTGCAAAGGCCTTTAGTCCCTTATGAACCTTTGTGTAGTTTGAGATCCTCGGGCAGAGGTCTTCTGCTTGTTCCAGAGTCCAGACTAAAGACCAAAGGGGACAGAGCTTTTTCAACCAGGGCCTCAAGGATCTGGAATGACCTGCTTGAGGTTATAAGGCAGTCTGAGTCACTGGCTACATTTAAGTCTCTCCTAAAAACAAACTTCTATTGGAAAGCCAGTAATCAGTAATGTTACATTCAGGTCAATATGTCCATCTGTTGTTGCTTGTTGGACTTGAGTTTGCCATGGTATACTTTCAGCAGTCCCTATGAGGTTATTCTGGAGAATATTCTGGACAGTATTTGTCATTATTTTGGATTGTTGGAATAATCATAAACACACATTTGCATAAAGCAAGCATATTTGTTCACTCCCATGTTGATAAGAGTATTAAAAACTTACAGGTACATTTAGAACAGATAAAAATGTGTGATTAATTTGCGATTAATCACAAGTTAACTATAGACAGTCATACGATTAATCACAATTAAATATTTGAATTAATTGATACATATATAAGCTGTTCATTCACTATTTTGACCGATGCACAGTTGCTCTCTTGCAAGCAACAGGATGCTGACTGCAGCTTATTTAACGGCCTCAGAGAGAGGAATCAATAACAGCATGGACTGTCTGAAGGTTACATACAGAACTTTTAAGTTTATAGTCTTGCCTTAGCCATCTTCATTAACATATATAAACTGCTGAGAGGCTGCGGTGGCTCATAGCAGGAAAAAGCTTTGCAAAATGGCTGTGACCCAAATACGTCCTCTCTCACCCATGGATGTTGTCGCCAGCGTCTGTCTCCCAACAAACTGGGCAGGTCCCATCCCATCCAGGAAGTCGCTGAACTGTGCGTCCGACGCCAGACACATGCCGCTGTAGTTTAGGCTGCAGAGAGAGTGAAGGAGGCAGACAAAGAGACAGATGGTTAAACCTGAGCAGGCAGTTCTCATTGTACTTCAATTAGACAGTGAGTCAGAGACTGGAAGATGATGAAAGACTGCAGGAGAGGAGACACAGAACGAAGAGACAAAAACAGTCTGGAGGGATAAAGAGGAAAGAAAACAGGAAGTGATCGCTCCTATTTCGACTTAGGTAATCTCCCAACTCTCAAACTGGCTCCCTGAAATTAAACTCAGACCGCTGGTTTCAGAGTTTGACCCCCGATGTCCTTATTTTGTGTGTGTATGCAAAGAAATCAGCTCAGAGTGCTTTGGTGGCAGAGTGCCAGGTACACTACAACTGTGTGTGTGTGTGTGTGTGTGTGTGTGTGTGTGTGTGTTTGTGAGTGTTCAGTGGAAGGACAAATCCACCCTAACATGTTCTGATGCATGTTGATGTATACCATCAATCTGTGATGCTCCACATGTGTACGAGCCCACTCCTGGTAGATTACTGTTTACACTCAGAGCACTGCTTCCTGTGAGGAGCTTTCTATTTAAAGGGACAGTTCACCCATATCGAGAAATACATATTTTTCCTCTTACCCGTAGTGCTTTTTATGTATTTAGATTGTTTTAGTATGAGTTGCTGAGTGTTGGAGATAGAATGAGATGGCTATTTTCTCTCTACGGACCTAGACTATCCAATTTGATCACCACACAAAAGAAAGCGTGCATCTACTGCTATCTCACCTAACACCACTAAACCAGTCCCCCAGGAAGTGGTTGAAGCTAAAAATTCAGCTGTATCTGCATCTTCTGTGCCTAAAAATAAACAGTTGGCTGCAGGTCCTGGACTTTGGCTGGTCAACAGCCACGAAGAGAGGAAACAGGTTAATGTGGAGTTGGACCGGATGTACGCTGTTTTCTTTACAAACACAACAACCAATGCCAGAACATTATGTTCAGGTTTGGCCCACGGCCCTGGAGTCCACAAGGCTAATCAACTGAAGTGTTCTTCATTGCTAGAGGTGCCTGGTGGTTGTGACACCTGCTCTGCAACAGAGGCACGAAACTCATGAGACAGGAGCCAATGGTGCAAATACAATAACTGTATTAAGTTATTGTTCATCTCAAGTAGGCAGACCTATCTCCACAGTGCAAGAGAAAGGTCTGGAAGCACACGTTATAATTCTACCATAGGAGAAACTAGATTCACCCCCTCACTGTTGTATGTCTCTGTGAACCAGTCAAGTTGGAGTCACAGTTTACATCCATGTCTGTCAAGACTCATACAGTTGACAATGCTTCAAATATGGATACAAAGAAGCGACAGCTTCTTAAATTAGGATGCTACACACACATCTTCACCCTGGCAGCACAAAGGATCTATGAAATCACCACAGATTCAAGATGGACACCCAACATGAGAGTCACCAATTCAGTATCTGACCAAATGTCTCGCCTTCTGGATGTAAAATGTCATCATATTAGCAATTTATTCTTTTAGACATTTATGCCATATCGTGTCATAAGTAGCGCATGAATTCTTGAGTTATGACCGAAAACCTTGGCGACGTCACGACGACCTTTGACCACAATCAGTTCATCGTTGCGTCTAATGTTGTGTTCACATGAGGTGAGAATAAAACAATTTGTGCAAGTGAAATACATGTAAAGTCAATGTAAAGATGCAAATTTCTGTCGCCTGACGTGATGGACGCCATGGATGTGAGTGAAATATGCGATTGATTGATTGATGAAGTGTCAATTTTAGTGTCATACACTTATTCTTGAGAGTTGAAAAATCTGAACTGCAGCAATGGATTCGCACCACGATAGCCAAACGACATTGAGATCCTCTGGGGAAGTATGACGCAAAGGATGTATCGGCAGATGATAATTCATTGATTCAGGATTTTTACACACATATGACACAAGTCAACACAAAATATTCTAAACTTCAAAAACATGAGTAATGTGGTGCAAAAAATTCAAATCGCGTTTGGCGTGAAGACAACATAAGTGAAGGTTTGTGCCACATCTGAGAAAATCCCCTCAAGGCTCTCTTGAGACACTGCGTTCACCAAGTTGAGACGGATGCAAAGTTACAGTGACCTTGACCTTTGACCGGGGTTGGAAATTAGCACCAGCCACAAGTCAAATGCTGGTAAAATATGCATGTGGATGCTAGATCTGTTTCACTTACCAGCCAGAAAAACAATGGTTATCTATATCTATTTCCAACCCTGCCTTTGACTACCAAATTTTAATCACTTCCTCTTTCAGTCCAAGTGGACGTTTGTGCCAAATTTGAAGAAATTCCATGAGCGTGTTCTTGAGATATTGCATTCACAAGACTGAGATGGACACAAGGTCACAGTGACCTTTGACCACCGAAATGGAATCAGTTCATTCTTTAGTCTAAATGAACGTTTGTGCCAAAATTGAAGAAACTCTCTCAAGTCGTTCCATTTTCAGTGTGTAGGTTGTAAGCTTGGAGGTTATTGTTTTCTGTTGCAAAGGGGATTTTGAAAATGGTAACTCGCAATAGTGAAGGGAGGAAGAATGTTGGCTTTAATAGCTGGCTAATGGCAGCTTTAGTCACAGTCTCCATCCGGTGAGTCAACATTTTTCATACTTAGCAATCCAGCTAGCTTCGCAGCTAGCATAGCTTCCCAGCCCAAGAGTGAACTAACAAGCCCTGCAAGTTGTCAATACATCTCCAAACATCCAGGACCTCTGAATGTGCTCCGATTATTAAAACCACATAGTCTGACTCTGGGGAGTCTGTTTATAAATTACTATGGCAGCCCCCTTCTTCCTTCCTCCCTTTTCCTCCTCTTCATCTCTTTAACCTTCATTCCTCTCCCCCTTGTCTCTACTTTCATATTTCATTCTAGTTTACGGCTGCACAATCTTTATTCATCCCTGCTCTGATGAGAGTACTTTAGCTGCACATTTAAGGGAACAGGTGTATTATTCTTTATACTGCAGTCCTTCCACAAGGACTGCGACCTAAATTACCCAACAGCTTTGTCTTCATTGTTAAATGAAGGAAAAAGGTATTAAAAAATTTACTAGATTGTTCCAACAAAGTCACACAAAGGCACACAGGCTCACATTTAACATTAACTTCCGACTTGCAACACAGCAGTCCTCACAAAATAATTTACAAGGCAGTCTCTCTCCAGTGTGATTAACACACAAAATCACTTAGCCTAGATTAGGCCTTTATGCAGACGTTAGCAAACATGAGCGTATCGCAGGTCACTTTAATAGCTGATATAAATTTATACTCCTGACGTGTCATTTTATTTGTTTTTGTTTGTGCCATTGTGTGTTTTTAGTGTTTTTGACTATTTAAATGTCTGTGTGCCCTTAAAGCTTGTGTGTGCTGCAATGCGTAAATTATACATGGAATTAATAAATCAACATATTAGATTGAGAGATGTTATAATGAGCTAAATCCTGTGTGTGTGTGTGTGTGTGTGTGTGTGTGTGTGTGTGTGTGTGTGTGTGTGTGTGTGTGTGTGTGCAAAGAGTGCTGACATGCAATAAGTCAAGCAACATTAGCCGAGTGGGTATTACTGGGTGATAAAATCCTGAGCTGTAGATTATAATATTGGTGTGTGTGAGGCACATCTGGGGATTACACAGCAGTTTCACAGAAATATGACGCTCAATGTAAACCGTGCGCTGACGGCTGATGACTGATGACACACTGAAAACGTTACAAATAATCAAGTTGCCTATATTATTAAGTTTTTATGATTTATTTCCTGAGTGTTTATTTATGTGTTGTAAATTCATTGATTTTAAGATTTTATTGATTGTTTTTAAAGCCCTAAATGGGCTGGCACCCCCTTATTTAACCGAACTCCTGCACTTTCATGCTCCCTCCAGAGCCTTGAGATCAGCCAGTCAGCTATTACTGGCTACTCCTAGGACTAGGCTGAAGACCAGAGGCGACAGAGCCTTTGGGGCGGCTGCCCCTAGGCTCTGGAATAGCCTGCCCCTGCACATTAGGTCTGCCCAGACCCTAGAGGTTTTTAAGTCTTTTCTTAAAACCCACTTCTTCTCTCAGGCTTTTAACTCAGGTTGAGCTGGACACCCAAACATTTTAGCTTATTTTGATCTTATTTTATAACTCTTGTATTTTATTTCATTGTATTGTATTTTATGTATCTTATGGTTATTATTGTGGTGTACTATTAGGTACCTCATTGTATTTGCTTGTTTATTTCTATTGACCCGTTCAGCACTTTGGTCAACCTTGGTTGTTTTAAATGTGCTTTATAAATAAAGTTTGAGTTGAGTTGAGTAAATTTAAATCAGGTAAGTGAATGAAGGTGAAGAATTAATGCTTCATTCAGGTGTTCCAACGTCAGCATGTGACATTGGAGACATGAACTGGATCAGCTTTGTTTGTGCTGCTGTTAGAGAAAGCACCTGAAGCAAGAAAACCTAAAAGTCTAATCTCATGCTAGGCCTATTGTACGATAATACCAGGACTAACAGTAACTTACGGCACTACATTGTATAAATGTGCATTAACATCATACAGTTCTTAGTCAGTGAATACATACTAAAGTTTATTTTGCAAGATTTATGGTGTAAAATTTGATGTGAATTATAACGCTAAGAAGAGTTCTGTTATGATTTGCAGAGTAAAAGGAGATAAAGACCTCATTTTTCCATCTGTTTACCTGTCAGGACAAGTGCTCCCTGCTTGCTCTAAAACTAAATATCTGGGACACATCATCACTGATGATATGACAGATGATGATGATATGAATAGACAGCGTCATATTTTATATATGCAGGCAAATTTGTTGACCAGAAGATTTTCTTGGTGTTCAGAGAAGGTTAAAGTGAGTCTTTTCTGCGCCCTTGTGGATTAAGTTTAAAAAGGCCAGCATCCGCAAACTTCAGGTTGCGTATAATGATTGTCTGCGAATTTTGCTTGGGAAACCAAGATGGTATAGTGCAAGTGAACTTTTTTGTAAAGTACAAGTTATCACATTTCATGCTCTTTTGAGACGATTGATATTCAAATTTATATGTCGACTTAACAGTTCTTGTAATGCCATTATAATGATGCTGACTAACCCTGTCCTCAGTACTGTACGATACCAGTCTGCTATGTGGAAACACTGGTATGATTGTCTTTTTTAAATATTGTATGTTTGTCTGTCTTTTTTAAATGGACCTGGAGTCTAAATAAAAAAGTTGATTGATTGATTGATTATACAATTTAAAAAAATGCTGTCAGACTTGTAAATAAATACATCATAAGATTAAGACAGAGTTCCAGTTGTTATTACCTGACATGCTTAGACCTCCATAGTCAATATGTGGAATGTTTGATATTCAGTTTCTGTACCCCTTCGTTCACCTTTAGGGGTGCCCCATCTATAAAGGCGCATCTCCTGCCTTATCTCTCTCCTTTTTGCTGTTGTGCTCCATGGTAGAGGTAAGTGACATTGCTCTCATAGTAATTTCTGTATTTTAGTGTTCATTCTATGCTAAAATATTCCCGTGTCATTTAATTTGTGTAGGGCCTTGAGTTATATGGTCGTATTTGATGGAGGACTTTGTTTTTACCGCTTGCTGTCAGGAATAAACGGAGATCACCTCCAAAGATATCCAAGATCTCGGCCTCTTTACGTCAACATATCGCAGACATCACTAGAGTTGATTAGTTACGTATAATCACCAGAAAACAAGAATGTTTTTGTTACCTGAGAATGAGCCGTTTATATCTATGTAAAGAGCAAGTCTTTGTCTACGGAGATCGCCATGTTGCACCGACATGTTTCTACAGTAGCCCAGAACAGACAAACCAAACACTGGCTCTTGAATGGGCCATTCATGTTTAAGTGTTTTTGCGCCAGCCACTGTAGTTAAATGCTCCTTTGTTGCGTTGCGTTATGTGACGTTGCTTTACATTGCGTTGCGTTACGTTACGTTATGTTATGTTATCATCTCTTAGCTCTTTTCTTTTCTTCTGTTTTCTTTTCAAAGATTGTGGTCTTGGTTACATTATTCTAGACTAAACACACCCTGTGTTGTGCTTCAAGTTGGCATTTTCAAACCAAGAGGATGATCTTTCCCTTATCTTTAATAAAGTACTCTGAGTGCCTCAACATGAGCATCAAACATAATGATGCCTTAGTTACCGTACTACTAGAAAAAACAACTAAAATACAGTGAACTGTCAGTGAACATTTAGCAGATAGATTCACTTTGTGATTCATAATATCAATTAAAAAAAAGAACTTCAGGCACTCATATGTGGAGCAGGAAAAAAAATCTTTAATGAAATTTAAAAAGCCTTTATTAAAGAAAACATGTCAGCTTACATTAAAACACCGACTGGTTTTGACCCTAAGGTCTTCATCATGGTGGACCTGCTCCACGCATAAGTGCCTGAAGTCATTCTTTCTTCACGTGCCGACCCTTTCCTTCAAGAGCACCTGCGTTTTTTTCTTGAGTTTCACATGATAAAGACGGTCCTTGAACACACCACTGCCTCGTTCTCATCAGCATTACGTCTTTTTCTCAACATATTTGCCATTGCAAATTAGTAGCATATACATGAACCTTTCAGGAGACAAGGTTGCAAAATCACAGTCGTAGCAGTACTGCCAGAGGGGCTCAGCCAAGAGTTAGTTGCCAGGAGAAAAGTGGTGGCTTTTTAAAAAGGCAGTAAATTTAACTTTAACAGTGTCTTTGCTGACCACGCTGTATCACAGTCACATGAGCCGGACAAAAAAAGACAATGTGTTCAGCAAAATTCTGATATTCCTCACACAAACACAGCAAACCAGTCCTGTTTAGGTTGTTTAGATCCATCACGACCATCACACACACACACACGCCTGGTCCTGAATTGCCCGGACCATAAATCAATAAGCTCATAAGTGTGATTGGATGGTGTTAGCTAACAAAGTGCTTATTCATGGTCGTGCACACGCAGGCTCAGAGCTTTTCAATCAGCAGCGCGAGCCAAACAGCTGACGGAAACACAGACAGACGGGAGGACGAGCAGCGGTTTGCTGCTGCTGATTTAAATAATGTTGTGGTGCAGCAGCAGCAGCTCAGTTTAATGATTCAACTGTAGTTTCCCTCAGCGCAGTCATGCTTGTAGCTCAGAGCATATAAACAGATTTACATTTTAACCACTCAGCTCCTCTGTCGGGCCGAATCAAGAGATAATAAAACCATTATGTAACAATAGTATTATTCAGACGTTTCCTAACTTTTAAATTTTGCTGGGAAGAACATCTTTTCATTAAGGCCACAGTCGGGATGTTTCCCAGAAAAACTAAAATGGCTTAAAGAAAAACTACTTCCCTGTAGTTTTCATCTGTCCATCTATAATCTATACCCGCTTATCTTCTGCAGGGTCACAGGGAATCAATTGAACGACGATTTATTGAGCAGTGAAACATAAAATTTACCACGCTATGACAGATATGAGTATTTCAATGTCAGTCTTTCCTTCAGTCTCCTCCATCAACTTGTTTTATGAGGGGTTAAAGGATGCTTCTCCCTACCTGTCCACTGACAATTAATTGTATTTTAAGGGATCAAGGTCAGGATGTGACGCTCTTCAAGCAGAAAACAACAAATGCTATGAGTCCAGACCCATATTTACCCATATAGACCAAATCAAAATGTTTGTTCTGGGTTGAAAACCCCTGCATCATGCACACAAAATCAACCAATTACTTCATTTTTAGCCACCTAAAACAAGCCCACCAAAAAACATCAATATCAGTTTAAGTGTATATTATATTGAGAATATTTGCACCGTCTTTTCTGACAGGGAATTGAAGCCGCTACATCAAAGACACAGACTCCACTGACAAACACAGTAATTTTACATAGCAGAACACTGGAGTTGCTGGTCTACCGTGTCGCCGATGAGCTAACCTGTAAGGGAAAGTGGAGCAAATATTGAAATGTAGTGTACATTTACACCGATGTGGATTCTTTTAGGTGGCTAAAATATGTTTTCCTGCAGACCCGTCCACAGCAGTATACTGTTCAGCTTCCGTCTCATTAGATTTGGTTAAGAAGACACAAACAACGCAACAAAGTACATAACATAAGCGCAGGAGAAAAGTCAGCTAGATCGGACCGCCATATGACCACCATCGTCATGAAAATGACAACAGAAATAAACAGTAATTGTAATCAACTGCCAGTTTTCTACCAGGAACAGTAAGTTTTTGTCGTTGTTAGAGTGACGTCACAGTGATCTGGTCTATAGGTCTATTTTTACATTTATTATTGGGTGGTGACTTCGAGTAGTTATGACGGGAGCAAAGGAGGAACTGAGGGTGGAAAGCCTTAAAGTCTGCACACAGAAGAGGTTGGTGTTGATGGATGGGTTAAACACACACAGGACTTTCACCCAGGAGACCACTGCTCATGTCCCGTGTAAAACTAAAAGTCAGAGAAGTTACGTGGGCTTTATAAGCTACAGTAAATACAGTAACTGAATTTTGGTTTATATTTGATCAGCACTGCTTAGTTTCACTATTTAATCTAAGTTTTGTCTGGAGTTGAGAGATCGAGAGAAAGGAGCAGCTCTCTCACAAGATCTACGTTCATACTCTTTGTGTCCGTGGTAGCCGGACTATGAAAATGTGAACATACAATCTGTTGTTCAAACAACAGCCTGAGAGCCAGCAAAAATCAGCCGGATGAAAAGAAACGTGTCACCCAGCAGATCAACACATTCTCACTTCAACCTCGTCGCATAGTGACATTTGGCGATGGACTTTCCACGTCAACATACAACATGCAAGGTACCCTGGGTGCATTGGTTGTTGACATTCTGGGATGCCGAGTCAGCTTCAGCTTGTTACATGCATCAGTGCGTCTGTTTTCAAAATACACCTCTGTTTTCACAAGAAAAGCACAGTTTGCACACAGTCTCTTTCAAAATAAAAGCACTACATTGGTACAACACCAAAAATTCACATTTTGTTTTGCTTAAACTACAAAAAATGTGGTTACATTTAGCCAACAAAAGCACGTGGTTGGGTTCAGGAAAAAAGAACAGGGTTTGGCTTTAAATTCATACGGGAAGTGAACACCGGCCTCCAGGGTGAAAGTCAGTAGTTGTTGGACCCGTCCACCACACCTCCCATCTGCACTACTCGGACTTTAACCCCCTTAACTTACGTTGTTGTCCCACCACGTTTTCCCCTGACGCTGCCGTCCACCAGCCGCTGATACAGAATAAGCACCTGATGGCGTATCATGCTAACGATAAAGTTTGGCTGGGAGCAGGGAGATCTAGGCGTTGGTAACATGGAGGGAAGTTTACCACAGTTTATTCACACACACTACCCACACTGTTATGATACAAAGCTGGTTGAAAATCGGCAAAGTATCTCTTTAACCAAGACCACAATCTTTCCCCAAGTTCAACCAAATACCGTGAATGCCACCTGTGAACATTTTACTGATCCAGTTTCAACCTACCAGACATGTTAATGAACAACATTACCTCATTATGTTAATAGAAAACATAACACTGGTGCCATTATGTTTCTATCAGAGCAGCGTTGCAGGCGAGACTGTGAGTGGACAAAATAATATGTGATCGGTTTGTGTTTTTAGTTGAGTCCACTTGGCTGAGGAGGAAGAGGAGAAACACTGAGGGGCTTCAATATGTTGAACCAAAGAGGCTCAGTGTGAAATCAAAGGTCACACCTCCCTCTTTCTCTCCGTCTGATACTTCCTCATTATTTCTCTGAGTTTGTTTACATGTTTATTAATATTCTGATAATGATCCTGGTGTCGATCTGACAATAACACAAAACAACTAATACCTCTTTCTTTTATACAGCTGCTGAGTTATACTGTATACTGCTTCAGTAACCCAACATCAGCCTGTATAAACTAAGATACAAGCTAACGTTTCCATGCAGCAGCTCATAAACAAAATATCTACATATTCCAAATATAAATGGAATATTAATATTCATACAAACACTCTCAATGATGCAATCATCCTCTGTGAGTCTCTACCTCTCCTTGTTTTCCCTGCTCCTCTGTGTATCTTTAAACCCTCCCAGCCCCAATCAGTCCATCAGTCTGTCTGTCTGTCTCCTCTCGTTATGTAACTGTAGGAATTCAAGCTGGTAGCCAGGTTGGCACTGATCTGCATGTGTCCGTGTGTGTGTGTGTGTGTGTGTGTGTGTGTGTGTGTGTGTGTTCAGTAGTACTACACTAGTATTGCTGATGTCATAGGTGCTGCTTTTCCACTGGGCTTTACTCTCTCTGTGTGCCATCTCCCCCGCTGACTGTTTCTGTCAGATGGATGATAGTGACAGACGAGCAGGAGATATTTCAGGCAGGGAAGTAAAATGGATTTCTGAGTGCAAAACTGCACGAATGCTAAAGAATCCTCTGAATTTCATGGGAGTTTGTTCCTCAAATTGTTGAGATGTGCTCCGGACACACAGACAGAGAAGATGACTCAGGCCTCGATCACACAGAAAGTATTTCAGCAGCTGGAGGCGGCTGTTTGTAATTGTTTTCAATGAGAATGAAGCTTTTTGCTCGCGTTTTTTGAGTTGTGACGCGACTCGTGTTTCTGCGCTCTAAGCACCTGCGTTGAAACCTGAGTTGAAAAAAACAACTCAGAGAGGAAAATTGCCCCACGTCACCTCTTTCTATGCCATCTTTTTCCCATTCCCATCAGATGATTTGAGAGGCGGGCCTTCTGTGGTGGTCATGGCAACAGGTTTACAGTTGGTAAACAATGGAGGAGAAACTGGTGGTAGTGGTTGCTGGATACCCAGAGCTATATGGCCTGACGATAGACAGCAGGTTGTCAAACTGCCCCTGAGTCATCCTAAAATATGCCTGGAAACAGCCATCATGGAGGAGAAGCTCCTGGACCAACTGGTGGTACTCCCCATGATCCACCCTCTTTTTTAGGGTCTCATGTACCCACACAGATCTCTGTTTATCTGCTGACAGCCTCTCACCCTCAACCAGAGCTACAGACAGTACCCTCTGCCTCAACATTTAGGTACTGATTACTGGGGGTGAAACAATCACAGGACTTTCACCGTGTGAAACCAAAAGTCAATGTTAAGTTATTTTAACTGTGTAAACATACATAAACACGCAGCAAATGAAAGGACAAAAGGCATCCAGAAAACAGTACAAAAAAATGTATGAAAAATGCAAATTTGCACATAGCGTAACCTTTTATTTTTGCTTATTTATAATTTTAGATGTTGGCTAAGTTGTTGATTTGTGTTGATTTCTCATTAGCTTGGCTGGGCTGGACACAAACCTGTGCCGCTTCACCCAGTGAGCTACCTGGACATCCCAAAAACTAACACACTAACACAAAACTATGCTGGGTTAAGTTTATTGTAAAAAGAAACAATGCATGTACCAAGCAGAAAAATACAGTGGAAGTGTCCAAAACGGAAACTAGAGGGTACCTAGAGTGTCGTACTTTGAAGGGCTACTGACCAAGCACCTGTAACAAGATTGGAGTGAGAATGTGTCGGAACTGAGCCCCAAGGCTAGGTGTTGGTACTCGATACCTTTAAAGGTAAATTACCCAGTACCAAGTAGTATCCAAACAGTCAAGCAGTGCCTGTGTTTAATAATTTTCATTTGCAAATCAATACAAAAAAATACCATTTGTATGGCAAGCGTTCTCTGATTTAACGTGACGTACGATCGGCCCACTTTAACAGCTGCTACAACCCCTACAGTCTGTGGTGTGGTGAAGTCGAGCGGGATGTTTTTGACAGAGTTGGCAGTTCAGTGTGCTGAGATGAAAAGGCAAAACTACCTTAAATAATTGTAAGAAACAAAATGGACTTAAAAAAAGGTACCTAAACACATGTCAACGCGTCGTCATGAAATATTATCTAATAGTGTTGGATTTCGATAAACTGACTACAGTGTCATTTAGTTAGACTCCAGCTTGTGTTTGTGTTGATGAGTGACTTACTTTCCCTCGGAGCCGTAGCTGTTCATACTGTCCTCTATAGACTCGTGGCTGGCCTGCCGGACCGTCCGGCTGGGCATCTCTACGGCCAGACCCGTCTCTGTGCTCCTCTGGATGCCTCCCTTCAACTTCCTGCCCTCTGTGTCCACTGCAGGAAAGAGACAAACACAAATACATTCAGCTGCAAAACACACGTGGAACTGGGTTTTTATCTGCCAAAGCAGCAGCATATTTTCAGAGAAAACTGTTGCGGAAGATTTCAGTGTAGAGCCAGTTCATGGAGTTTATCATTTCAAACCTCACTTTTTTTTTTCTCTAAAATACTAAAAAGAGTCCCCACATTTATGTGTAAACTGTCCAGTCGAAGCTGTTTATGTGTTTGTCCTGCTGTGACCTCATCAGTGTCAGACTAAGGACGACCACGGTGATGAGAAATCACTTTAACAAGGCCAAGGACAAAAGCACTCGATTCCCCCTCAGAGCAGAGACATACATCTTGTTGCAAAATAGACCACAAAATCGATGCATGGCACACTTTATGGGACCTATCTCTGGCTGCAAGGTGTCCTGTGTGTGTTAGAGTGTGTGTGTTAGTGTCTGTGTTTGTGCGTGCGGGTTGATAGAGGTTGAGTTTATAATGAAGTTCTCCACTACGAGGTCTTTGACCTTGTTTTTAGGACAGGACAGGAAAGTTGTTTTCCTTTAATAGTGGGACACACACACAGGGACACACACACTATTTATGTAAAACGGTAATGCTGTCCGTTTCATAAAGGAGCTTAGTGTGTTTTACTGCCGCTTTTCTGACTGAATAAATGCTAGAATTTATCAAGTGAGTGGATTTAAGGTGAAATCGATCAAATAAAACATATTTTGGCCTCTCCTTCACCAGAGGGTTTTGTGTTCCTGTGTTACAGCCATGATGTCGTACTCTCTCTTTCTCCACAGACAGTTTCAATCACCTTAATGGAAAGAAAAATGCCTTAGGAAGCTTGGAACACACACACACACACACACACACACGAGCAGAGTGCCATGAAGTTAGTTCTGCAGTTATTAAAGAGCGACCTAGAACGGTGCTATTTCTATCGTTCACGTGGGACGGGCTGTTGGCAGATTTGGGTTACTGCTTCTGCTTCCTGACTGGTTCCATATGATCACTTCTCTCCTGTGTTAGTCTGCGAGCAGATGCAGCAGCACTGTCATACATCAACACTACTGTCACTACAGCACAACATAAAGGTCAAGCTTACACTACCTGGGATATTCATGAGCATGTAGTTTACACCTACAGCCTGGGGAGCAGATGAATCTGTGAGCTCATTTCACTTGCTCTGACAGATGCATCTGGTCTCCCTCCTGTTCAAAGACATTTCAACCCAATCGCCAGAAAGGCACTGTACGTTTCTGCAAACTACGGATATGTAACATTAGCATGTTATTATATAGGGCAAAGTTTTAGTAACGCCGTGGTATTTGGTTAAGTTTAGGCATAAAAACCACTTGAATATAGTTCGGAAAAGATTATGTTTTTGCTTGAAATACCTGGTTTATGGGGCACAAAACCGACTGAACAGTTTTGCTGTTTGTTGGTCTCGAAGAGTGGTCTGTAGATGTCTCACCCAGGTGTCATGGTACCTCCTATCCCCATGACAAAGTCAGACCGCACATCACTTTAGTAACATTGATATGAAACATACAAACATAACGTATTTATGATTTACAAAAACATTCAATGCCAACATTTTGTTCTGGCGACTGGGCGGCAGACTTAAAGCTGGGTTCAGATGGGTTGGGCCAATCACAACTGTTACTATTTTATGGGGCAGGTTTGAAACTATGACTGACAACTTGTGGAGAATTTGCACTTCAGTCAAATATGCAATGACATCCTGTTTCAGCTCACTCACCATCGCACTGGGGACACTACAGCAAGCATAAATCTACACTGTAAAAATAGTTTTAAAAAATGGCAATGGCTGCCAAACAAAAACTGTAAATATTTAAGTAAAATACCAGTATTGCAATTTAAATTAAGCGCAAAGACAATAAAATTACAACACTTTTTGTTGGCTTTAAAGCAGAATTAAAAAAAATTAACACTTAGCTGGCAGCCTCCTCACTCTCTCTCCCATAATCACTGGCTATAATCCCTACTGGATATAACATGTGTGGAGATGTCAGTAGCAAAAATGCTTTATGCCTAACAGTCAACCATTGGTGCCTGAGCTTCCCTGCCTGACTAAGTGAAAGTTTATTGTGCACATCTAGTGGGTCATGGACCCTACACATTAATTGAACAGTTTTCATTGCAATTTCATTAATTTGTTTTAATTAAATTAAATTAAATCAAATTTAATTCAATTTAATTCAATTTAATATTATTATTATTACTTTTTTCCTCTCTTAATCAATTTATTTTCACCATCAGTTGATCTACTAAAGCCAAATTAATACCCATGTTGAAACATGAAACAATAAAAAGGAGGTTGATTTAAAAAAAAAAGTAATATACAGAAATTTTCGTTGAAGGTTTTGAAGGAAAACGGTGTAATTTTTACAACGTTTTTCCTAAATTATTACACTTTCAATAGAGTGATGTCACTCAAAGTTCTACAGAGAAACACAATTATTTTACAGATTTTTTTTCTGAATTATTACAATCTAACATTTTTATTAAAATTGGAAAATGATCAAATAACTGGCGTCAGTGGCTGCCAAACAGAAAAACATAAAATTAAGGTAAAATATTGTAATTCAAGTGCAAAAACAATTCATTTACAGAAATTAAAGGTTTTGCAACAAAAAAGAAAAATCCCATATAATACAATCAAAAACCACCAATACCGTGATGTCACTAAACTTCCTACAGAGCTTTTATTTTACAGATTTTTCCTGAATTATTCCTATAGCTTCAAAAAGGGGAGCAGTCATCTACAGTCACATTGATGCTTCACCATCACAGCTCAGCTCTGCACGCTGCAGTCTGCCCACGCTACATCACACTCCGTTGCTCTGATTGGTTGTAGGTCTATTCAGCTGCACCCAGAGGCAGCCGCTGATAACGCCCCTTGGAAACTGAAGTGAACTGAGAGTTTACAGACTAATTTGCATTTGCCAGGCTGCATTTGGTTCCAAACATTTACCTGACGCTGTCATTCAAAGTGATTTACTGCGAGCTTTAGAGTGGCATAAGCCTCAAACTCCTCGGATTACAAGCAACGAAAATTGGGTCAGGATGCACTTTTAATGAGACCCGGTGAGCAAACAGAACAGCCACATAAAAACCTTTGTAGTTGTAAAGCAAACTTCCTAATCCTAATCTTGCCCTGCGTCCAGATTTACAAGCAACCAAATCTGCTTTGCTCTCAGCCCAGTGTGCACTATTGTGGTAAGAACAGTCTCAAGTCCTGCTCGTCTTCACAAACATCAAACATTCACAGGTCTGCATGAGGTCACACACCTCTCCTGAAACATATTATTTTTCAGTTGAACTCTGTCAGTGATCAGGAAACCAAACGCCACCAGAACACACAAACACATCTTTGGTTTGTGACTGAAAAGAGACTGGCAGACACTTCTCACTGTGTCCTCGGCCTCACGATGAGCCCCCACATGCTGGAGGATAAATTAACAGAATGACATGCTTCACAGTCTGCAGACAGTGGGCGACTTTAAAAGCCTCAACAATTACCACACCGAGGCTCACTCACGTCAACCTTCTCTGACTGCTTAAAGGAGAAGATCGGGGGCCACATACGGTCCAGAAACGACCTCCAAGTGACCCAGCATGTGTAACTCAAACATACAGGTATAAAACGTGTAAACTATATATTGTATCTAGAAGTAGCTAACAAGTGAGCCATTTGGCGTCCCTCTCATCCCATCAGATCAGGCAGGATGTACCAATCAGTATTGCGACACCACCAATCATATCGTTTATGAAACATCTTCTCATGAGACGCCGTTCGGACCATTTTTAGGAGCTTTCCAAAGCATCTGGGCTCCGGTTGAGTCGTCAAAACATTTATCCTATGTCTTTCCTTCAACACTTCCTTGACCTCGATGGAAAACGTCATGAGGTGAGATGTGTGGGAGAGGGCGTTAAGACGGAGAAAGATACAGGTCAAGGTCGAGAGATGTGTGACCACAAATATCTTTTTATTTCAACAGTGAAATGATAAAAATTGCTATTTTTTACTACATTTATTTGCATTTGTTCAGTTTGTTGTTGTTTCGAACATGCTGTTTGTTGCTTAACATGTTTGGCCCATCTACATTTCCTGGGGTCTCATTTATAAAATACTGCTGAAAATGTACGTAGAAACAAAAGCCAAAAATGGTGTGCATTAAAAAATATTCAGCAATTTCTACAATCAGGCTTCTACCTCATCTGCGTCGCCAATTTCCCGTCTCCAAAATGTTCGTAAGCGTGGGTCAAAGTTTGTCCCATCAGGTCTGTTTTTATACATCACAAATTTTGTGTGGGACATTGCGTACGCCTCGTTCAGGCCTCGTTTTTTGCGTGCATAATATTTATAATAGGGATGTTCCTGGTGACTAAACAAACATTTGAATTAAGACTAATCAACTACTCTAAAAAAGGAAAACACTCATAAAACAGTCAAAATTTAGCCAAGTTTATTGTCATGTATTTGAAACATTGTCCCAAAAAAAATATTGTGTGCATTCAACAACCATGTCGGATTTTAAATGCCGCTGAAGTACGAGACACTTCCATGCAGTATGAATGTGAACCTGCACATTATCTGACAACAACGCACTTAAAGTTAACAAATAATATAACATCTCAAAAAAACTTTATACTGCTGAATTGCTCTAGATCAAAGTGCTGCCAAACTTTCCCACCGTGCTGTTTTAAAACTCCAGTCTACTCGAGCGTTACCGCGGGGAGGGGGACTGCTGTCTGACGGTTCTGTAGCACCCACTAGTGGTGGGCGGCCACATGACAGTTAGCAGCCTTGTACATGAATAAAACACTGATTAGTTTAACCGACTAATATTTCTGGTGCCAACTAGCGAGGGGGCGGACGTTTAATCGTTTAGATGTCTAATTGCGCGCATCCCTAGTTTATAAATGAGAGCCCTGGTTTTAAAATCCAGCCCAGTTGAACATGTCATTGAATAGCCCTGGTGTTCCAACAATGGAACAAAAAAAAGTAGTGTTCATGTGTCTTAACTTTTCTCAACAACACAGGTGAAGGTGTGGTTATGTTAAGGGAAAAAACACTTGGTTTTAAGGTTCGGAGAAGATCATGTTTTGGCTTAAAATACTCATGTTTGGTCGTACAAAATCCGCTGGAAAAGCAGGGACAGGTCAGTGGAAAAACACCCAGGTTGAATGTCACAAAGGGTTTTCAAAACAGGACATAGTTAGTTTGTTAGTCTCAAAAAGTCATCAGAAGTTTGGCTGGAGTCTCTCCTCAGTGTAAAGCCATCCACCCTCCCCTCAGCTTCCTGATGACAAAATCAGCTCATATACTCCATCACTTTAGATGTGTTGTTAATAAACATATTAAACGTACAAATGTACCCGTGCTTCACAGAAATGTGCAATGCCGACATTTTCTTCTGGCAACTGAGCTGCAAAATGATGTTGATTGACGAGCGCTTAAAATCTCCATTTACTGTGATTTATGAGGGAGTAATGAGAGAGTGAAGGAGGGAGTGATTTCGGACACAGCTTGTGTCACACACACGGTTGCCATGGACATGAATGCTGTTACTACGGTGACCACGCTGGTGCCCAAACCTGCGGTGGGAACGCTCTGAGAGCCTTTTAACTTAGAAGCATGTTATTTTCTACATTAGCTTGTGTGTGTGTGTGTGTGTGTGTGTGAGAGAGAAACCTACTGTCACCTCTTGTCACCGGTGGCGTATTGAGGCGGAGTAGAGTTACATAACTAATATAGCAAGTGGATAATGGCTGGAGACACATCAGCCACTCTGCTTCGCGGCGACCCTTTCATGGCGCTGATGGGATATTATCTCAGTTCAGTTCAATCCAATTCAACATGCTTTATCTGCAGCAGAGTGAAAGGCAATCTCAGCAGGCAATCAAGATAAAAGATTAAAATTTAGGAGATTGACAGTTTTTCTTATTTACAACATTTCTACCCTGATTTGCTTTCCACATAACGATGCTCCCTCTGTCTCTCTGTCCGTCTGCGTCTTCGCATCTCTTTCTATTTCTGTGCTGTAAGCTGCAGTCAGCATCTCGTATCAGTCGCTGTGCCAGACGGTGAGCCCCAAAAATGTCAGGAAACTTGACTGCACATGCACCTTTTTTCAGGCAGAGATAAGGAGACTATTAGCCTGAATGTCTTGGGTTGCGTTTTTAGCATAGACTATGTAATAATGGACGTAGCTGGTGTGACGTCACCCATTGGTTTGTGGACATTGTGAGGCCTCGATTTTGATGTTTTGGCCGACACCATCTTGTTTTTTTTTTTAAGCCAGAAGCTACCATATATTTGGATGAGAGGCTGGAGCTGTGGAGGAGTGAGGGGTCAAGTGGCCCTGCCCTAAAATAAGCATAAATGTAGGGCTTAATAAAATGTAAAGGGTTGCGTTATTAAAAAAAAGGGGCTGTAAACATGTTTATTTCTGCTGTGAAGTTTAAGGCATTTTAGCATTTATTCATTCCTTTTCCGTAACCGCTTATCCTGTTGGAGGTCGCTGGGCGGCTGGAGCCTATCCCAGCTGACACTGGGAGAGAGGCAGGGTTCACCCTGGACAGGTCACCAGACTATCACAGGGCTGACACATAGAGACAGACAACCATTCACACTCACATTCACACCTACGGACAATTTAGAGTCACCAATTAACCTGCATGTCTTTGGGCTGTGAGAGGAAGCTGGAGCACCTGGAGGAAACCCACGCTGACACAGGGAGAACATGCAAACTGCACACAGAAGGGCTCCCCCACCCTGGATTCAAACCGGGTACCCTTTTGCTGTGAGGTGACAATGCTCACCACTGCACCACCGTGCTGTCAAAAAATTTGATGGCAAAAAATGTCCTTCAGCTGTTGCAAGAAATCTTGGAGTCTGGTTTGACAGTAATTTAAGTTTTGAGCAGCTCGTCACAAAGCTCATGTTTTTTTAGAAATATTTCAAAGATATGATCCATTTTAACTTTTTAAAGGCACAGAGACAGTTTTACACACCTTCATCTCTTCTTGCCTGAATTACTGCAACAGACTCGCTTCTTGCCTGAATCAAAAATCTATTAATCGACTCCAGAATGACCAGAAATCAGCTGCTAGAGACGTGATCACATCACTCCAGTTTCAGCCTCTTCACACTGCCTCCCAGTATGTTTTAGAACAGATTTTAAGATTTTAACTACTTTTAAGGCTCTTCGTGGTCTCTCTCCAAGCTACATCTCTGACCTCTTACTACTGTACACACCAGGACGTACTTGGAGGTCCTTGGGCGGAGGTCTTAGTTTGTTCCAGAGTGTTTGCTGTCGAGGAAATCAGGTCGCCCCACTAAATGATCTCTTTTATGTCCCTTCTTAAAACATATTTTTGATTTTAGCCTGTCTTTTATTTCCTCAATTTTTATACACTTAAGTGTTTTTATCAGTTCTTTTAAAAGTTGTTGTTTCCATGTCTTTTGACATGTAAAGCACTTTGTAACTCTGCTTTGAAAAGTGCTTTATAAATAAATAAGAAAGATTATAACATGGGGCTGTGTAAAGATTGACTCTCTTCTGGAGCCAGCATGTTTCAAATTATTCTGATAACACATTTTTTTGTTTGTAGGAAAATTAGATGATTTAAAAACAGTCTATATGTTGCTTTTTAAGTAGTGAGCAGTCCAAACTAGCTACAAGTAATGACCCTGAAAACAAATGTTTACGAGTATAAGAAGAGACAGATGTTTGGACAGCTAGCATCTGCTTGGAAAGCCAAGCTGAATCACTTTTTCCCTCTGTGACCAGCTGTTGTTGTTTATTTGTTTCCAGATGTTTGGGATCTTAAGTTTGGTCCAGTTATTTAAAAATCTGGTAGCTCAGTGTGACTGCGGGCAGAGGAAATATAAAGCAGCCCTCTGTCAATCTGATTTCTCCCCTTTATTTTACCGCACACACAACTCTGGTCCAAGACATGTCAGTTATTCCTACACAGGTCAAACACCTGCGGGGAATAATTTTGTTATTGTTACTGTTGCTAAAGGGTGAACACTGATATCTTAAAATCTGATTAAATATGAGCAGGAGCATCTCTTCCAATCTGTTCTTCGTGCACTTAAAAAGTAAAATCCCACCAGACTCCAAAATAGCCCACTGTGTTTGTGGTGAATGTAGTTCACAGCATGTGATGTGGAGCACCCACTGTGATGTAGCACAAAAACTGTCTGATGTGACGCATAAAAGTTGTGATGTAGCAATCAGAGAGCCAGGACTCATTAGTTTGTCTCCCAGCAGAGGGATATTAATGAAAGCAGAACACACACAAAAATAGCTGCTCCCCATTCAGCCAACTTATCTGGCCAACACACAGACAGACAGACAGACAGACGTAGGTCATACCCTGTGGCCTACATGACTCAAAACACAGATACAGCCTCAGGACGTCTATAGAGATGTACATCACATTATAAACGTACTCTAAAGCCAATATTTTCCAGCAGCTTTGCCATAAATGTTCCCGTCAGGATTTGCAATGGTGAAATAAAACTAAATCTACTTGTGCTGTGCAGAAACTTTTAGTATACATATATGGTCAGATAAAAACTTTTAATAGGTCACTGTGAAGGCCGAGTCACAGTTTGTGTGTCCGCATGTCCTTGACGGTCCGATTTGGTCTATGTGGCGTTAGTCCCGTCATCCACCCATGTCCGCTGGGGTCTGAACGGACCTGTATGTGCACTGTGACCACTGTGTAAATGTCCCACGGTATTTGCTACAGTGACATTACTGCGCGCATGGAAATGTTTACGTTACTGAAAGCAATTTTAAGGACTAACTTTAAATATTTAAAGTTAATCGTTAAAGAATAAATCACCTGGAAAGCTGGTGCTGCTCCACATAATTTAAAAGGTAACTTAGCCTACACAGAGCGGTGGAAATGTCAGTGCAGCTGCAGACGGGTGCGGCTGGATGGTTGATGCGTATATGCTGATTCTGGTGCTATCAGAGCTGATCCGCGCATCACTATGGCTTAATGATCAACTCAGTCAATAAAAACAACCCGTCCTGTGTTAGGAGTGTATGTCGCTGACAGAAAGAAATAAAGAAAAGGAAAAAAAGATAGAAAAGCAGCGTACACCTCACATATTTATTTCTCACAGTTGAGCACACGTTTGGCTGGCATGCAGAAGCACCGTCTGTGTGTCTGTGTGTCGAGGGTGCGAGCAGCAGCTTCAGCTGCTCGGGTAGAGAGGCTGTGTAGCCCGGCGTGTTTTTTCGCTGATTTGGTTCTGCAGGTTCTCTGCTGGTACACTGGAGACGGGGATCAAGCAGTTTGTCTCACTCGGGATAGATTGTGCTTTTTTGGTTCATAGTTTTTGACTGACGTGCGATTTATTCACGTTTAGAGGGAATTATTTTTACCGGATAATGGAAACGTGGGCACAGTTATCTATATAAAATACACAGACTAACTAACTAACTGATTGACTAACATAAACAATTGAAAACTGAAGAAAATTAGCTTGCACTGTTAGCTCCGGTAAGGGAAAGCATGAGGGAAAGCGGCTGACCGGAAGTCACGCACAAAAACACGGAAGTTAATCACTATTTACTTCCGTGTTTGAAAATAAGGTGAATATGACAACAGAGTGGAAAAATTTAATTTCCCCTCAGGGATTTAATAAAGTATGTCTTCTTCTTTTTTCTTAAAATTAGCAGTTGTGATTTTTAGCCTCACAGATATACGTGTTAGAAGGGGCCTGCCACCCCTACTATTGAGTTCAAAGGCTGTTATCGGCCCATTAAATGGTGGTTTGCATATCAAACGTAGTGAAACGGGTGCTGCTCCATTTCACTTTTGTTAGGTACAAAAACTACATAGTTAGGTTGACATCAGAAACAACTGTCTCTAGTTAAAATACTTCAACGTTAACTTTCGTTTCACACAGGACCAGGCTTGTGGTCTTATTAGTTTAAGTAGTCTACTGCAGCACGTGGTGGACATTAACTTTTGGAGTTTCTCATCATTTCCTTTTCTTGTTTGTTTATCAGTGAAGCTCGTCTTCTCTGGTCTAATTCTACTAATAAAAACCAGCTGTCCAACAAATTATAATTCTGAGACAGTAAGAAGAAAAATCTCATCAACCTTTGACTCCCCTGACCATAAACAGATCCTGATTTATGTGGCGTCTGGTCTACTTAAGCAATCAGTGACATCAATCAACTCATGACTCACACCTTAGTCACATTAACTTGTAGACAGACAGTCTAAGAACATCCTCACTGAGACAGACAGACTGGCTGAGAGGATGAAAAGGAGGCAAGACAAAGAGGTATGAAATATACGCCTAAATAACAAACCTTGTTTCTGTAGTTGAGGATGTGGAGAGTTAAAACGTGGCCATTTCATCATTTATTCCAACTCTCTACATAAACAACACCTACCCCAGCCAACATTTGGTGCAGGATTTTTTCCAAGCCTCCTGACAGCACTGCAAATACATCCATTTCCAGCACAGCGGGGGGGTTATAGTGGGAATCAAACAAGTCTTAACCCTATACGGTGAACTGTAGCATCATACAGGCTTCTGTCTCTCTCCTCGGGATGCTTTTTCATTTGAAACCTTTTATAAAGTTTAAAGACTCTCAACTTCACACACATCTGAGGCTCTATTTGCCTCTCATGTCATGCTGAGAGCTTGTGACGTTTATCCCTTCGCCCACCCACCCTCTGGTACCTCCATACTGAGTTTGTCACAAAAGCTAACGAAGACAGTCAGGGTACATCTCCTCCTGTGGGTGACGTAGGTAACGAGATAAAACATCACGATGCATTTTAGCTTGACCTAATTTCACATACCCAGTCTTTGTGAGAACACGTCTAAAAATGCTTCTTGGGGTGAGATACAGAATACTTTCCTCTTCCTAAATATTACTGTACACATTAGAGCCACTGTAAAAGCCCTCTTGTTTGCATGTCCCAGCTTGTCTCTATTTGTTATCAACTTTTTCTATCTGTCATCTCTCAACGCAGCGAACCGTCACTCCATTCCTTGTATCATCATTGACTCAAACCCTTTTTTAATCCATCCCATTCCTGAGTCAAACTGAGGCAACGCTGTGCTGGGAAAGGGCCAGGCGATGCTGCACATCCGAACCGCCACGGATGAATAAATGGTTAAATAAAATAAAATGGATGTACTGCAATATCCAGTGAGTGAAATTGCTCTGTCACCGTCAGCCCATTCATTACAGAAAGAGAGAAAATCTGGCATAAGGTGCTTGTCAGAGCAAGATAGAGGAGAAAGAGGATCCTGGGAGGCGCTGAAAGAGTTGCATTTATTTGAAAAATGACTTTCCCGTGGAGGTGCTACAGCCGATGACGAGGGATGAGTAAGGCTGGAGATGAATAAGAAGCTGCTTTTTGAAACCTCTTGGCACCACAAACGACAGGCAAAGCAGAACGTTGCCGGCCGGAAGACAGAGTCAGAGCTAATTACTTTATTGGTAGATAAGCATTTTTTAACCTCTCTCCAAATGAAGGGTACACAGTGCTATTTCTGAACACCTGGGAGCTACTGTACCAATTATAGTCGCAGACTTCTACAGTCGACAGAGGGGAGTCAGGGTGTAAATGCTTTGTGCAAGGACACATCAAGATTGATGGACACAGTCAGAGGTTAGATTTTTCCAGCTGGTTCTTGATGCCAAACGGATAAAGATGGCAAACCATCAGGTGACAATGAGAGCATGAACCAAATCCTGATTAGTCCAGAACATGTATATCCAATGCAGGATAGTAATTCAGGTTTTAGTACTTTGTAACTGCTTTAGGGCTTGTACACATGCCCGGTCTTTTACCATCTCAGGGCGCTTTTACACCTGCCCTGTTTGGTTTGGGCAAGTTCGTTTGCCCCCTAAATGTGATTCGTTTGGGCAGGTGTGAACACAGCAATCGCACTCAGGTGTGCACCAAAACAACTGTTACAAAGGAACTCTTGTGCGGTTGGTTTGTGGTGAGAAGTTGTTCCGACCTGGATGTGAAGCAACTGCAGTCACATGACACATTGTTTGGGTTAAACATGAGCATGTTACAGTCCTGGAGGATTATTAATGTGCACCTCCTCCTGTACTGCCTTAATATGCACATTCAGCACATCCAATGCATCAAAACATTGTTTTCTAGTTGGAGCCGCGCCTCGTTTTCAAACTGTATGGTTTGACTAAAATGAACAATGACAGCAATATAGTCCACGATGAGCAGCGCTAAAATCAACCTGCGTAGTTGTCCCTCCATTGTGACATTAGAAAGTGTCACATTTATCTTGCAAGTGTACTCTTCTTCAACGTTTGCTTTACTTCCTGGATTTTTCCCACATGGAAATTCTGACCAATCAAGAGCAGCTTTCTCACACAAGGCATTTGATCTGGTCCGCTTGTGAATGCTGCCGTGAGAACACGAACCAACTCTAGGCAACAAACCAAAGTTTTGTTCATCAGAATCAGAACTTGATCCACTATTTCTATGTTTTAAATCTGACACATCGCTGTCTTGCACCTCTCTCTCTGCCCTCATCCTGTCTGCCTCACCTTGATGATGTAATGCACATAATTGTAGTCTTTTCACCGTGATTCATTTCCTCCCCCTTCAGAAGTGCGCTCTGTAGCTCCAGCAAAAGCTGAGAGTGAAATGTTATTTTCATCTGGCATTGTGTCCTTACGCTACTTCAGATGTCTCCAAGACATCTGAAGTAGGAAGTAGGTACGTTAAAGATTTCAAAATTTCTACTCCATTACTTTTCAAAGGCAAGTAATGTACTTTTTACTGCATTATATTTGTCTGACCACAGTTCTTCCTACTGTGTTGATGTTAAATGTTTGTGATAAACTGACGGATGAAGTGTTCCTTTCTTTATGTGTTGAGAAAATTCTCCTACTACTGGAACAACTGAGGGATACTTCTTATAATTCTCTATTCTTTACATCAGAGCGACTGTACCGAATCACAGTTCCCCTCGGGCATCAATAAAGTATTTCTGATTTTACTTAAGTAAGGTCTTGAGTGCAGAACCTTTACTTGTAGTGGAATATTTTCAATGTGCCTTCAGAGAATGTTATCGGTTTTGGCCGACAGTAAGTAGTAACTGTCTCTTCCAGTATATGTCATGGCGTTAGCTGCAAGTTTTAAACAGTACCTGCCAGTAGAACAACAGTAATGCCGTTTTTATGTTTAATGTTCATGTGCTGCTACATGCACTAGATGTTTTAGGTTTTGCAGCATTAAAATAAACCTAAAAAATAAAGGTTTACCTGGTTAAGAAGTGTTTCAATGCATGTACTGTATGGATTGCCATCAAATCATCATTCGTTCCTCCTTCCTGCCACAGAAAATGTCCCTGAGTGGATGTTTCCCCTCGTCTCCACTCTGGAGGGTAAATGGAGTCTCCCAATGATGTGGGGAAAGTTATTGATCGGGCCTGCAGCTGCCAATACTCTGGTTAAACCTATGTATTGATTGTACATTTCTGTCATAAAAATCTTCATTCATCATTGGTTCATTAATGACCTTTTAACCTGCTGCACTGAGATTGACCTGCTGTGTGCTTTAAACACACGCACACATACACACACACGGTACTTCAGACTGATCATTCATGTATTTCATCTGTTATTAGAAGGTTATGGCTCATATATAATGTACAACATACATTTGCTGCAATAAACCATGAAATAAATGCAGAGAAATGAAAATGTCAAACTGGTTACATCTAATAGGATCAGATTAATCTGATTAGAACATCAGCAATTCAATCCTCAAATGATTCAATACTGCATTACCCAACATTAACATGCTGATGTTCAGCAGCTTCAGCTTTTGCCGTATTAACCATGTGTGTATTAGCATGCTAACATCAGCTAATTTAATAAGCAGAAACTGTTTCCTGTGAAAACAGAAGTCTATTTTGAAAATGTAACGAGAGTAAATTGGCCTGTTGTCACTGGGCGTCCAAAACAGACTCAGAAGGGGTACCTAGCAGGTCATATTTTGACAGGTAGGGCAACTGACCAAGTGTTGATATTTTACATGTTAGGAGTGAGAGTGTGTTGCAAAAACACACCATGTATCAGTGAAGTGCTGCATGCAGCGAGCAGCCATGCAACCTCTACAGAAAGCTGCAGCAGCTGCTACCTCCAAAAAAAGAAGTCATGTAATCACTTGCTATGATCATCATACTGAATATTACAAAAATAGCTGCAAATGTTTTTTATAGTTCTCGTCTTTAGTTTTATTGAATTAGTTTCAAATCATGGACTCCAATAATGTTGCAAAACATCCTGAGTGAATATTGTAGCTCTCAAACCAGACAATGTGACAGTAAAACAACATGTAAACACAACATTTTAATACATTCAACACACATTGTCTGCATTTAAACAGAGCAAATTCTTATGTCAATACAGAGCGTTTCTCCATACTGCAATGCCATTAGCGCGGGATCATATCTATGTTTCCCGGGTTCTATGTTCCCCACTTAACCCTGCAAAAAAGGTTCTATATTCCCCGCTTACACAAAAAAGGTTCTGTGTTCCCCACTTACACAAAAAAGGTTCTATGTTTCCCGGGTTCTATGTTCCCCACTTAACCCTGCAAAAAAGGTTCTATGTTCCCCGCTTACACAAAAAAGGTTCTATGTTCCCCGCTTACACAAAAAAGGTTCTGTGTTCCCCACTTACACAAAAAAGGTTCTGTATTCCCCACTTACACAAAAAAGGTTCTATGTTTCCCGCTCGGGAAACATAGGGATGACCCCATTATTAGCGCGACTTGATGACGCGTCTGATGACATTTCAAATGACGTCACATGCGACTTGTGATCAGCCGCAAAATGCAGAAAAACATGGAAAAATCGCGGGACTTTTGAAAAATTGCTAACCCCTGCAGATATTGCGGACTTTTGTTGAATTTGCGTTAATTATTGCGATCGCAAGATTTTCTGGAGGGACTGCTTTGTACATATTGTTAATAGAATTTTTTTTTTTGATCACTTTGATAATCACCCCAGTGTCTCAGATCAGTAGTTCCCAACTGGTGGGTCGCGATCCATAAGTGTATCGCAGGTTCATTCTGAATGGACCGCAAGTGACCTTATTTTCAGAGCGTTGCTAATGCTAGGACACTATGGCTTTTGTTTTTTTTACACTCGGCATCAGAAGAGCTGCCAAAAATTAAAGTGACTGACTCACACCGTAGTAAGCAGTAAAAATCTGTAAAGCTCACCGCCCTCATCATTAACTTGACGGTACTTTTCTTCATTTTAGTACCCTGCTAGGATCAATATAGACAAAATGAATGCTGAATACTATCAACAATATGTTCAAAGCTAAATGTGAAGAATCAAGTCACTAATTTAAGGATTAAAAAGCACTGTGAGGTCGGAGGTGAAGGTGACATTACTGTAGAGTTTAAGTAAATAGATGTGCAGCGTCACACCACAGTGTGCTGATCAATGAAGGTCAATAAAGGGGACAAATAACTTAACCCACTTTTAATCTCCTTAAGCGACTCTTTATTAGGTCAGCTGAACACAAAATTAAATGTAACCACAGGTTGTGAGCCGGTCATGAATCTGTAACACCGTGAGGACACTGGCTGAGCCTCATCAGCGTCTCCTTCCCTGAAACCTCCTCTGGGATGTGTTCAGCGTGGTGGCAGCAGGGAGGATGTGAGGACGCTGACGTCAGGATGTTTATACATTATTTACTTACACTGGCTTACATATCTCCAGTGCATATCATTTCCATACAAATTGGTGTGTCTTATTACTTTGATTTAAATACAGCAGGACACTGTAGTCTGATATATAATGCATATTTGTGGGACAAACTTTGAGTGGGTGAAAGAGGTGGCTGTATGCTGATGGAGAGACAACGAGATACAGACAGAGAGAAGAGGGAGGGACTGTAGGAAAAAATCTGTCAAGACACAAAAAAGGAGACAGAATTAAAAATAACGAGACAGAGTGTGAGCGACGGGAACAAGAGAGAAAGAGGAGATACAGATAGAAAGATAAAATAAAGCGTCTGACAGCGCTGAGTGCGATAATAAAAGAGAGGGAAAAAAGAAAGACCACATACTCGGCTCCTCCGAACATTAAATACTGTCACTGAGGCCGTACAACAAACTGTTTTCCAGAGAATTACGACACTGATATTTATCTTCATTGTGAGGCAGAAGAGACCCCATAAAATAAACTGTCCTCTTCCAATACTTGATTAAGCCAAAAATGCCTCAAATGGGTAGTTTATAACCACGAAGAGAAGTCCGATCACGCTCAGCTTTTAACTGAATTCTCAGCCACAGATAATTACTGTGATAAAATGGGAGCGAAGCAGCACAAAGTAGTCTGAAGTGGCTAATTTAAAGATTCTGTGTGTGACATTCAGAGCATTGATACAGCCGCAACCACTGTCTGCTACGTAAAGATATAGAAGAGTGATGGTGTCCTGAGTGAACAATGAAGTCTCGCTACCTCTGTGTGTGCTGTAATCCAAACTCCTCTGTGGTTTGTTGTGGTGTGCTGGTCCACACATGCATGTTAGTGCCATTGGCTAGCCCATCTCCACCTCTTTGCACCTCTTAAACAGAGATTACCGCTGATATCTGGTTGGGGTTGTTGCAGAGGTGTGGCAAAGGATGTTCAGGCTGTTCTTGCTCATTGTTCGTATTTATACCTACGAAAATCAATCTACTCTGACTTGTATATAACCCACACAATCGTGAGTCAGGAGGCCGTGATCACGTGACCTATGAAGGGTAAGTCTAAAGTCTAAAATTCTAAGACCTCTGCACATGGAGGTGGACCAGGTCAAACAAATCCAAGATGTTCCAGTAGATCCAGAAGACTGCTGTGCACATCCAGTGTGAAACCAAAAGTCAATTTGGGCACACATGCATGAGTGTACGTAACTAAAAATGTCAAGTAATATTCATAGTGTGATGTAGAGCTCTGCCCCAAAAACAGGCCTGGATCTACAAGAACACGCACAGTTTCTGTCCAAGCCCGACCCCAGCCCGACTCACAGCAGCAGTTTTGGGTGAACCCGATTAAAAATCTGAATTTCTACTTCACATTTATTACAAGCTAAGGGCAGATGTGTTTCCTTGCACCATTTCTCCTTCTTCTCTTCACATTTCAACAGTCTGTCATCTCGTGCACGACAGGTTCGGCAGAGCAGGCTGTGCCCCTCGGTCCATGGCGATGCAGCGTGCAGATGCCGATCACTGCTCTTCACTGTATGTTGCACACATGTCTCCACTGCTGGGGAAGCAGGAGCAAACACTGTCAACCATGTTGCCTCCTCTTTCTCTCGTTTTCCGTCCCCCTCTCACGTGGTCTCTCTCCTCCTGTCCTTTACTGTCGGCCTCATGCTCCGTTGTTTCAGTATTTTACTTCTGCAAGTTACAGCCCTCTTCTTTCTTTGTTTTTCTCTCTTGATCTAGTCCAGTAAAACTCCTGTCAGTTATGCACGAGAACTGCCAGTTTCATTACAAACAAAACTCCAGTAAACTGGCAAACCTGACCCGATTCAAGCCCTGGGAATAACAAAAAATTACAGCCCGGCCTGGCCTGAATCCGGCAGGTCGGGTAAGGCCCAGTCAGGCTCCGGAAGAGAATCACAGTTCTAGCATGACGATCATGGATGTCTTTTAAGATCTGATACCAGACTCAAAATGGCGCCTATTCAGCTCAATGAAAATTGCTCGCCTGGTGCATATGCTAAAAAGGTTTCTAGGTTCCAGGTTTACTTCCACGGTATGCGGCCCACTAATTAAGCGTCGCAGTATTTCTTCAGCTTGCCCCACCTGCAAGTTCCCGCTCATGTTTTAACAAACATGAAACCTCTGTCGATCAAAAATCCACAACAGGAGGAGTCATAACTGACCTTATTTGCAGTTCAAGGTATCCTATCAACAGATTTACTTAAGTTTCTTTTTGAAATGCTTTTTGGGCCGCCGGGGATTTTTTTGTTGCAATACCACAAGTGGCCACCGGGAAAAATCGGAAGCAAGGTTGAGCGGTGTTGGGCCTGGCACAATGCTCCACCATGATTTTTCTCCTAAACCTAACCTAACCGGCACAGGTGCTAATTCGTAAGATATGATACAAAGCACTGTATGAGGATACGTTAAAATATTACAATCAAAAGAAGCTACGCTAACAGTTTCCCGTCTTCATGCTAAGATTAGTTAAGCGTAGCAGACCTGCAGTGAACATATATTAAAGTTACAGTTTAGTTTCAAAGACTTAACCTAAGTGACAAACCGAAAAGATCTTGATGGAATCCATTTCTTTGAATACACTCTTTTGGTTTCTGTGTCCTCGTTCTCTCTCCTCTGCTCGGGTGCAATGACTGGACAGTTTTACTGTGTTGCTGATGGGAGAGCAAATCACTTTAAGGGGGACCAATTCTGTTGGTGCTTCCAATGAAATAAATTTAACATGATCTTGGCTGGATCTCTGACCACACACACACACACACACACACACACACACACACACACACACACACACACACCAGAGTCCTCTATCCTCCATTATAGCTGGCACTGTGGTGAATTGTTCCCGCCAAGGTCTGTATTGAGACCGCAGGGCAGTGGGGAGGAATAACGGGTCCAAAATGGGAGAGGAGGCTCCAACAAGGACTTTTTGAAATTAGGAAAACGTCTGAGCAAGGACTTTTGGAAATGAAAAGACGACTCTGAAGACTCCACTATAACAAAGACTTGATGAAATTAGAAACCGGCTCCAAAGGAGTTCCTGAAGCCAAGAGAAAAAAACTATACTGAGATGGTTTCATATCAACACTTAAGGCTGTCTTTACGAACGTCTCCTCCAGAATATGTTACACAAACACTGACGACCTTAAAACACTTTTCTTTTTTATACAACCAATACCCATCACAAGCTCTCCACAGTTTTTTCACCTACTTATCCACCCTCCCTCTGGTGTTTCATACACCCTGAAAGCCAAACAGCTGTTAGGGTTTTAAATTTTCATTGTGTCAGATGACGGCACATCGTGTTGCTTCTGCTGTGATCCCTTGTAATTCACTGTGCTCCCTGTTTAATGAATGCCCCCCCATTTGACACACTTTGGTCTCTTTACACCTTTCATTAAAATGCATCTCGTATCCAGATTGTATCTAGATATGATTGCATTCACACCTGCATTAATAGGTGTCTCCAGTGTCCACATTCAGATCTGATCGCTCTGTCCAGCTCAAACCAAAGAAGTTGCCACCATGCTCCATCATTTGCTGAGCCTTTGCTTCATAAATGGCTTGGTTGCAGGTATTTAAAGCTAAAGCATCTTTTCCTGAACATAACCAAGTGTTTTTGTGCCTAAATCCAACCATACGTTGACCCTAGCTTTGTTCAAACATAAGGTTTCAGGATATCCACAACATAATAACATATAAATGTAACGTATCCGTGGTTTACAGAAACATACAATGCCAACGCTTTTTCTGGTGATTGAGCTGCACAGCAATGTAAGCACATACAATGAGCAGGAGCAGCAACACACCGTCTGACACTGACACATCTTAAGGATGGAATCAGGGCTCGGCGGTGACGGAGCAACTGCCGCAGCAAGCAAACACACCGTCTGCAGACATTTCGACTTCACCAGCAGACTTCACTACAAGCTGATTGGCTGTTGAAACAGGTGACGTGCTTTACGATGATTGGACCAGCTGAGTTGCGGGTGACACCATCAGCCGGCTTGAGTCGAGCACAGACGGCTAGTTTACACCGCTGCAACTTTTCTCTGCAACGTTCTAAAACCGTTTTGTCTCACCGCGAATCATTGGCTTGAACTGGGCTTTAGGCTTATTCTAAACTTCTTAAATCATGCTCCTGACAAATACTGTGCACCCCAACTGAAATATGCAAATCAATCCTGTGAACCACCTGAAACTAAACTAAACTGTAATCAAAATCAAAAACAAAACAAGCAAACAAATAAAAATAAAATGAAAAATACAAAACGATAACTCTGCCTCACAGTCTCTTAAATATATCTGGAGCATGCAGGTGGCATTCAAGATCATGTAACCCATGTGTTAATGCACTTTTCTACATGATAATTGAATCTAGAAATTACACAGAAAATTAAATTAGAGCTAATATGCATCTACACATTTAATTATTTAGCGACGCTGCAGCCAAGAGAAGAAACATCTGATGCTTCGGTAACTTCATCAAAAGGTATCAGAAGTGTGATGTAAGCAAATTATAACAGCATTAGATCCAATTAGATTTATTAATAACACCTGAAAATCACATTAGATAAAAACACAAACTTAATTTCAGTAAAGCTTTTCTGTATTTTTCAACTTAATCCAATTAGCAACATGACACCAGAGAGGGGAACAGGAGTGCTGATTCGCAGGAGAGGTGTATTATATGTGTATCTTCATTGTTCTGTTATGAAATAGGGATCATACACATAAGTCAAAGTTTAGAGGTGTGTGTTCGCTCTCTTTGATTTAGCAGCACTGCACCGTTGGAACAAGACGTAAAGGAAAGGTGTGGCTGTGAGTCATTGTCTTTGATGCTGTCACAGCTTTGAGCACAAATTGGTGCATCAAGAAGCTCATGCATATGTGAGAAACTCAGATTTCATACCAATAAGTGTGTTCAGAGGGTCTGAAATTCAACCCTGTCCCTTACAAATTACATTTATACACTGCAGGGAAGTATGACACATCCTTATACTGCACAGATGTCACAGGGAGGAGGCGAAGGTCGCACAGAGAAAAGGACTCTGACATTGGAGATTGGACTGTATATCCTGTGCCCCATGTGTCGTTAGGTTTAGGACACTAAAACATTTGGTTAAAGCAAAGGTAAAACTTTTTTTACCGTAGCATTACCCCTGATTCACAGAGTATATACTGTATGTGGCTGTCAGTACTTCAGTGTGTTTTTAGTTCATTAAAAGTTAATTGTCACATATTGGTCATCAAAAAAGTTTTCGTCAGTGTTTGGTTGGACTAAAAGACCCTCCAAGGAGTCGAATGTTAAGTTATTCCAGTAAGTACATTTTTTTAAATAGTTTTAAGCTTGTTTTACTTGCAAACTTTACTTTACTTAGCATTATTGCAGTTAACCATAGAGCTAGTGTTAGGGTTATCTCCAGCCTTTCGTCGAAATATGGTCACCTCTGGCACCAAAACTCCAAGATGGCGACGGCCAAATATCCAAACTCAAGGCTTCAGAACAGGAGCCCACAAACCAATGGCTGATGGCTACATCCATTATCTAATAGAGTCTATGACTGGGACACTTAGGGCCTGTTTATACAGTTCCGTATATTTCTGAAAACGGTATTTATCTTTGCGTTTGCACCTATCATTTACACGTAACACGTAACCGACGTTTTTCTCGACATAAAAAGAGATTTTCAAAAACGGCTTTCAAAGTGAAAGTTTAAAAAAAATAAATATATATATACCTTCCTATGGAGACGTGTAAACAGGATAGACGGAGATTTTGGAAAACGATGACGTAACCCAGTTCGCGCATGCCCATTAGGTGCCCGGGAACCACAACAACAATGGTGGATATATGCCGGGTTGTTTACGTTTTGTTAGCACTTTTGGGACTACTTACGAGCTTACAAATGAACTTAGCACTGCTGCATCAACATCACCGCTACATCGGCGCACAAAGACGTCTGCTGTGCTTATTATTAGTAAGTGCGTAACAGCTAACTATGCTACATAAGGTTAAAATGTAGTTATCATTGTTTTTATCACTAGCGCCAAGAGGAAAACAAATCACTGTGCATGCGCAGAACGTTCTTCTGTGGTGCTTGACATATGGTGTATCGCCACCTACTGGCCTGGCATGATAATTGCAGCAAAAAAAGCTGCAGTTTTTGCGTTTTCGTGTAAACGTTTTCACAACTGATCATGTAAACCCGGATTTTTTTTTATACGGGATAGATAAAACATTTTTATTTGTATCGGTATCCGTGTAGACTCACAAGTCAGTCTTTAGACGCTTTGCTTAACTAAAGACTGATGTCTTTCTCCCTGATTTTGTGTTTAGATGGGCGGATACAATTTCAGAGTTTAAAAAAACTCCCTACGTTGCAGAACCAATAGTAAATCCGCAGGGCTCGCTGAACTCTTGTGCTTGTAAACATAGTCCGACTGGGTTAAAAGTTTTAAACAAAGTTGCTGTAAGTCCTTCATTTCCACAATCTTGTGCGGACGAGAAAAGGGGGAGCGCACATTTCCGGGAGGGCGTGTCCTTTTCAAAAATGCAAGAGGCGTTGCTTTGTTGCCGGCTGTTTTCGCCGGTGTGTTAAACACATTTTAGAAAGGAGTGTCCCCAGACTATCGGAAGGCGGAGATCTCTGACTGTCTGGTGGCGAGACTAGTATCCGTGTAAACAAGGCCTTAAATACAACAGTGCTCTTGTTAATGTTATTAATTCCAGCTGTGTTTCTCAAAATCAAGTCAAGTAAAAATTTCTGCTGTGAGAAAAAGCCTATTTTGCCCAGATATCAGCGCTAACTTTGGTGCAGTGTTACTATAACTGATAAAAATGATGGGTAGTGGAACGGAAATAAAAACCAAAATGCTACAGGCGGTAGTTTTCCTTTAAGTGTGGACAATTTTTAGTGTAACCCAGAGCACATATCGAGAGGAGACGTAGTAGAAGACAGGAAAAGGAGAGAAGAGAGTAAAGAGAGCTATCTAGGAGAGATCAAGAGCAACCAGGAGGAGAAGGCAGGCGAGAGGTGAAGACTGAAGAGGTGCAGTTGGAGAGGCTGATGAAAAGATGAATGAAGAATGAAAGTGGGAAGATGCAACAGGCAAAGAGGAACATAAACAGACATGGAGAAGATGGGTTTGAGAGAAAAGGAAGACAGGAAGGGAGAAGTAAAAGGTCAAAGTGAAAGGAAGATATGGGGTAAAAGGGTTAAAACTGTCTTTACATGTCTAATTTTGTGTCCTTTGACTAATATTTCTATTTCATTATGAACAGACACAATTTACAAGCTGCCCGAGCAGGAAGGGAGGATTCAACCTGTCAGAGACAATGGGAGGTGGCTGTCAAAGCTCGGCAGATCAACACATTCAAATTGCCTCTCAGTGATTTCCTGTCATTACCACACAAAGCACGGCTGTTAATCGGCTGCGGCATTAAGAATGAAATCACACTCTCATTCATTATGTAATGGTATGTTTGAAGAGGCGTCTCGTGTGGCTTTGTCTCCACTTGAAGCCCACATGACAACTTGACTTCCTGCTCTCAGTCTGGCACAATGCAGCCTGTCAGGACAGTCGGGCCTGTTACGAGTGCATCACTCAGATATCTGCTTCCTCTCTGTCCTCTGACCATGCTTCATTTTACAACTCTATCCTTGCATTCTCCTCCATCTTCTTGTCTCCAGCTCCTCCTAGAGTCTGCTCTGCACCTCCGTTTGGATCTCAATGTGTTCTCATCGACATCATCACATGAGAAGAACGTAGTTTTTGAGGCAGCTGTGTGAGTGTGAGCGGTAAAGTGCAGGAAAAATGGCAATGTGTTGCTCTTCAATTGGTGAAATATGCTTCAGATTCTGTTCCACCATATTTAGGGTTCAATCTAATAATCCTCTGGTCTGTTCTGATCGGGTCAGACTGTCCCGTACAGGCTGGATCTCTTTAGTTGGAAAATTAATTTATGCATGTCTGGTTTCAGATCAGGTCCAAAATGTTCGACATGTGAAAACTAAATAAACTCGCACTGCAAAATCAATTTTACACGAATAAAGCAAAATGAAAAGTGTGCTTTGAGTTCAGTCTGAATGCTATTTGAACCCTTGATTATACTTGCACAATGTATCCTCAAACAATGGTTCGTATGATATCCTACAAATTAGTGCCCCACAAATGACGTTGCGTACTTTACATAAAGCTAAATAATTCACGTAAAGTGATACTGAACCACATAAAGTTCTCACAGTTCCAAACACCAGTCTCCCGGGAAGAGTCCTGTGTTTTATGACCAATTCACCGCCCCAGCCTGCCTCCTTACAGGATTACTCGGGACTACTTCCTTCTGTATTCCCATGCACTCATAGGTCAGGTGATCCTTCCTTCAGCCTTCAAATATACGTGGGTTGTACACAGATTACTGGCTCACGATTCCGTGGTGTATGTACAAATTTTGGTGCATTACTTTTCGGGACCACAAAGGAAAACGTACAACCAGTCCATGAGAACAGCCTGACTCACGTGAGGCACATTAGCATAGGTGTACACAAGTGCTGTACGAACTACAAGCATGCACAAAGGTGTTTATGCCTATCAAATCGCCAGTTGGCATTGTACAATCTTTAAATCACGGATACGTTACATTCGTACATTATGTAGCGGGAATGTAGAAACTTTACATTTCTTTACAGTTCAACAATGCTGTGGTTAACTGTGGTTATGTTTAGACACAAAAACCACTTGGTTAATCATGTTTTGGCTTCGAATACTCAGTTTTGGGGGGGCATGGCTTAGCCGCAATGGAGTGAGTTGCGTTTTAACGTGAACTCCCGCTTAACGAAACTTGTCAAGTGCATCCCATCTTATGCGACAGCAAACAATCGCTAAACATAACCTTAGAGCTGAATACCTCCGTAGAAGTACACAAACGGCAAGGAACTTGCGGAAATAAAAGTATACCGGACCCTTCAACACAAGGCCCAATGCCTCCTCGGACCAGAGTACTGTCAAGAGCCCAGGTGAGAAGATCCCACCCCCAGCGGACTCAGGAGAGATTTACAGATACTCAGTTTTGGTGGCACATGTCTCAATTCTTGTGGCTCTATCCCTGGTGGGAAAACACCAATGACTCGCTAATAGATAACCTGTTGTGTTGTCTGTTGCAGTTTTCTGCCTTTCCTAATTAACTGTAAACTTGTATCTCATATCACATATTCATGGACATACTTTATGTATTTTAAACAATCCCTGTAAAGAAAGGATTCAGATATTTGAAACAACTGTTAATAAAGGTTAAATATCTTTTAAAGAATTTGATTCAGCTGCCAAAATATGCACTGGCCCAATGTCCAGGCCAGGTCTGACCAACACTGCTCAGAGTTCATATGAGAAAACAGCTATACAGACGCTGTGAGGCGCCTTGTGCATTAGTAACAGAGGCTGAGGACCCCTGACGAGGCTGCTGTATTTGACACAGTGGGACCAGGTTGGTTGGGGACACTGCGACAACCATGAGCGTTGCTTTACAGTGAGAAGAGTTTGGCTCATCAAATCTTCGTCCTCTCAGAGCTCTTTAGGCCTTCATTTGGTAAAAACGAGCATACGGCCTGATGTCATATTAGATTATAAACGCTGGGTAATGAAATACTAATTTATCAAACCTCTACTGAACATGTGGTGCTGATGATGCGCGCCGCCGCCTGGCACTGCTTTTCCACATCTTGCTGAGAAACACAAACAACAACCACAGCGACTGTTGGTGCACCAGGCTACAACACGCCGAAGAACACCTTCCCTGCTGCCGTACTGCTCAGTATAACAAATGAACACCTGCAGCCTCCTCCCCTCTGCCTTCTCCTCCTCCCTATAGAATAGACCTCCTTTCCTGGCAGTCCATTTTGTGCTCCTGACTTTTCTGGGTCATCTCTCCAACTCAGAGGCACACCAGAGACCTCTCTCCTCCTCTACTCGCTCTCCGTTCTTTCTCCTCTATAGCTCACATCTATGACATCGACTCCATGCATCTTTCTGTCGGGATTGTACATTATTGTAGTCGTATTCGCAGCACTCCTGCGGGTAGAAATCTTTTCACTACATGTTTTTCATTAAAAATCTTTCACTAAAAACACGACTTGGAGTTACAAGATTTACTTCGACCTAGACACCGATTGTGTGTGTTTCCTTTGTCTCTCCTTTGTCCTTCCCATGCTTGGCCTCCATGTGACTTGAGAGCAGGACGGAAGATGGAGAGATGGATGGTACAGTGAAGGGGAGTAGAGGAGGGAGTAAAGGATCGAGGGGGGTGCAAGAGGAAGGAGAGATAAAAGACAAGGGTAACGAGCAAGGAGGGAAAAAAAGACCTACTGAGCCATTTTAATTTCTCACTTCCTGCCTCCCTCCCGCTGCTGTTCTTTCACCTCTATCACTCCTTTCTGTCCCTCCATCTCCCCCTCATGCATGTGACCCCTGGTTGATATATGATTGATGCTTTCTTCTCCTCATATCTATTCTTAACTGCCTCTCTCCATCCCTTCTTCATCCTCCTTTGTTTCTTCACTCTCTCCATCTCTGCTGTAACATCCATCAGTCCCAACTCTGCGCACATTTGTCCCTCCATCCTCCTGTCTCTCTCCCTCCATTTGCTTTCCTCTCGTCACTCTTTCCTCTGATTCTCTGAAGGCTAATGTTCCAGATCCTTTCACAATAAATGACATCTCATTACTTTAGCTGCTATTATGACGCCATAATGTCTGATACATGCTCGTACTTCACACACATTTGGCTGACACTCTCATTCATAACTTCTTGAACTGAAAAGCCAAGAATCTTAACAGAGAAACATGCACCATAGCCGCCAGAAGAAATATTGACATTGTGCCGTATTATTTAGAGGATACATAATAGCCTTTTTAAAACAGCCATTGTGCAAATTGCAGGAAAGCCCAATCAGTCTTTTTTCAGCATTGGCAGTATAAAAACAAAATCGGGGAGTGCAGCAAAATGCCGCCTGCCTACTTTTGTTTATACAGAATGTGCCTTTTTCGGGGCAATGGGGGGCGTGAGCAAGTAACAAAACGTGTAGCTCAGCATGTGACATAAATGGTGACTTGGGATGGAAGCCGCGGCTGGTCAGTCCTTCTGCGATTCTCTCGTAAATCGGCTCGTCCTTCACCGTCCCCGTCATCTGACGGTTAATGGCCTCTTCGTTTGCAAGGACAAAGAAAGCGCGCAATTCCTTGTCTCCTCAGTTGCTCATCTTTACAGTGTCTGTCAGGTTTGTGTTTCCCTCTTGCTACTAGCTGCTCGCTAATTCCGTCATCAACAGCTCCTCCCACAAGTCATCAACAGCCCCTCCCGTTGCAGAAGGCCGCCCCAGTCTTTTTAAACTAAAAGGGTTCTGCCAATATGACTACCCTACGAGGCAGAAAATTGGGCACCTCGGATCAACTCACCAATCCGGCTGTGTGTGTCTAAACGCTTGCAGCTTGCCAGCAAAACGGCCCAACATTTGCGAAAAATCTGGCAGTGTAAAAGGGCTAATAACTCTTCAACAATGCTGTGCTTAATGTGTGGTTGGGTTTAGACACAAAAACCATTTAATCATGGTTAGGAAAAGATCATGTTCTGGCTTAAAATACTTGCTTTTGGTGGCACTTACGCAGGCAAAAATGCAGAAATGCATCAGTAAAATATGCCCACATTTTGTGGCACTATCCTGGCAGGAACTGTAGCGATGTATCACTGAAATACAATAGTTTTTCACTGGCCTATCCCAACAGGAAACACAGAAATGTATTGGTAAAATGTGATGGCTTTTTGTGGCACAATCCTGGCAGGAAAAGCAGCAATGTCTTGGTATAAAACAACCACTTTCATGCCACTATCTCAGCTGGAAACTCAGTGATTCTCAGTAAACAAGCTCTTTTCAAGCAAATATCCCAGCCAGAAACACAGCATTGTATCAGTATAATATGACGACTTTTTGTGGTATGATATGGGCAGGAAAAGCAGCGATGTCTTGGCAAAAAACAACCGCTTTTCATGCCATTATTGCCACCGCAAACAGCGACGAGTCACTAAAAACACCCACATTTGGTGGCTAAAAAGCCCCTGGAAACACAGTAATGACTTGCTAAAAACTACTGGTTTGGTTGTTTGTTGGTCTCAAACAGTGGTCTGCAGCTTGGCAGGTGTCTCCCCTTGGTGACACGCCATCCACCATCACCTCTACCTCCAGATGACAAAGTCAGCTCATTCACTATGTCACCTAAGAAACACTGATGTGATAAATGTAAAGTGTACAAATGTAACCTAACTGTGGTTTACAGAAATGTACAATGCCAACATTTTCTTCAGACGACTGGGCAGAAACATGGCCTCTGCAGAGTTTAAATATTTTAGGACTGTGTCACTGTCCCACTCAGAACATAAACATAAATCTATAGAGTACCTTAAACCTGAATATTATCCTTGTTCTAATCTTTACCATGAACCCAGGATTTTGTCCAAAGTCAGCGAGTTAAAGAAGTGTGAGGCCAAAAAAACTTCTCACAGTACTTCAGATTTTTCTAATTTTTCTCTCTTTGTGAAACATTTGGCAGAGAAGTACAGCAGCACACTCTCACACAAAGAAATATAGACTCAATTAGTCTCCCCGAGCAGCAGCAGCAGCAGCACCAGCACCTATTCTCTTTCTATATTAGAGATTTTTTTTCTCCATCTGATTAATGGGAGGATCAGAATGAACAAGAACAAGCCTGAGAGGAAAAAGAAATCCTTCCTAAAACACTTGCACCATTACTTATTTAAAAAAAAAAAAAACAGCTGTTGGCAATGTACCTTTGCTTTGTTGGGCCGTTTTCTCCAGTGCACAGTAGTTTTGTATTTGTATTTTGTTATCTATAACATGGACCAAGTTATTTTCAAGAATAAGATCGACGAAAAGTGAAGTATACTGCAAGTACGTAGAGTATATAGGTACAATTTTGAATGTGCAGTGATTTGCACTGAACAAGAGTTGCTTCACAGAGTCAAGAAGAGACTAACCTGTGTCAGATAATAGTCGCCCAAACATCAGTCGACCAGAAAGGTCATTGGTCAGCAAGATTTGAAACTCTATTAGGAGCTGCTTCTTGTCAAAATAAACCAAAACCCATATGACTGGACCATGTGGGAATTTCATTTGAAAGGACAGACACAGGAAGTGTCCACGCTCAGCAGTCAGACAGGAGTCAGGTTAATTTCCAGGGCTGGTACCTGCGGTTATTCCACAGGCTAGTTAATAACATGTTGGGCAGGAAATCCAAAGTGTGGGATCATTTTGAGAAGGTGAAGGACGAACCCAAGGTGATATGTAAACTCATCTTCATTGGTCGACTACAAACATGACGTATCATCTGAAACATGGAAGTAGCTATATGCCCATTAGCCACTTAGCACAACCACAACCTTTGAAATCTCTTTATCCACTTTCATGTAAAAACCAAATATAGAAAATATAGATGAGAAAATTTGAGGGACAGTGAGTAACAAACAGCATCACTGTAAACATTAGTGCTTTAAGATGAGAGGATGTTGGATGTTGGTTGATGTCTGACAGGTGACGAGACAGACGGGTCGATGAGCGGCTGAGTGAACATTTGATTCCTCATGTTTTACTGTGTAATGCAGGGGGAATCAGCTCAGCCGTCAGTCTGCCACCAGGAGGGGTGAAACCTGACACCTGAGCTGCTAGATTACACATACATGAGAGTGTGTGTGTGTGTGTGTGTGTGTGTGCTGATCAGCTGCAGAGACGTGAGAACAGAAAGGAAAAACAGCAAACTGTAATTCAGGTCAGAGAGAGAGAGAGATGTGAGCACAAGTCTGGATTTATGTTTTATTTTTTCTACCAAGGAGACAGCACAGAGTAAAATCATCCGTCTGCCTTTTTATTTCAAGGTTACGCAGAGCGTACGCCATACACTGCGCTGTAGCCTGACATGCACCTTCCCAGAAATGTAACTACGTGACGCAGACCTCCTGTTTATATTTGTCAGCTTTTATTTCCTTTAATTTCACAGATAAGAAACAATAAATTATGAAGACAATAAAGCCTCCACAAGAATAGCATTTTAAGTCTTGTGTGTGATTTATCCTGGCTTCATATGAGCAGAGGAAATCTCTGCTAGCCACTTGGCTAATTTATACAATGTAAAATGCCATAGGCTTGTGCTAATAACGTTAGCATGTTGTATTTGTTTGGAAAACGTGTTTAGTATAAGACAGTTGTTTTGTCAGTGAACCTTGTGAGTTGTAATGGAGCCAAATTATGTAACGTTACCTTTGTTAAATGTTGCTGTTGTCCCTGGTTTTATATGAGCATATGTGCTAAATGTTAGCATGTTGTATTTGTGGGGAAAATGTGTCCGGGTCCATGTCATTGGTTCGACAGCCCATTGGTTCGACATCCTATTAGTCCGACTGTCCACGGTGCTGAACGGCTCGTGGCGGGCGTATGGTGCGCCGCGACCGGCTTGAGGCGGAGCAGGCTCACAGCTTATGTGTTTGTCACTTTCTTTTTCATTTTAACCCACACCATGATCTTTTCCTGACCCTAACCAAGTGGTTTTTGTGCCTAAACCTAACCAGACCTTAAACACAGGGCATCATGATGATTTCGGAACGGACTTC